>NW_018408805.1:188234-193232 GCF_002113885.1 Mizuhopecten yessoensis | reverse complement strand
GGGGGGGGGGAAGAGAGGAGAGACGAGTGTTGCAAGGAAACGAAATCATACGAATTTGGGAAAATAAAATGCCATGCAGACATAAATACCGTAGATCAACTAGAAGAGAAAGAAAGGCAGAATAATATTAATAAGGAATATCAAGGGACGTTGGGAAGAAGATAGAAGAAAATACAGGGAAGTGGACACAAAGTGGACATCGAAAAACGGCTTTCAGACTATCAGTGGAATGAAGTAAGATAATTCGGAAAAAGGCATGGACTGAGACGAAGGAACGAAGGATCGAGACAAGAAGGAAGAACAACGGATAATATCTGTTAATTTTGAGATAAGATAATAATAGCATATTTTGGAAAAAAGCCCAATCAAAATCGAAAAATCGAAAAATATCAGCACATATTCGGGATTATTAAAGTATTCTCTGTAGGAAGTTTTGTTACAATTGGTCTGAAGGTAAAATATTTACTGCAAACCAGAGGCTAATCTGGTCATCTGTGATATTGAATCTATCAGATAAATAAGGAGATACACACCAAGTGGGGTTCGAATTGGTAAAAATAAAATTCGTTAGATGAAGGACTGAACCAGTTCTATGGAGGTTTATGAGGCAATAAACCTGATTTGAGGATTTTATATGTGTCATAAATCTCAATAGACCGGGATCCAATAGTTATATTTAGATCAAGTTGATTTTAATATGCTTTATAACTTATAAAATATCACACAAGTGCAAATATAATACCATAGAAGGTGGCTGAGGATGTGACGTCATCAATACAACATAAACAGCTGTTTTGTATTGATTATAACGTTTAAACATTTCAATCGTCGGAAACTTCTCGAAATCAGTTGAGGAGAAACAATCTCAAATAGGACTACTTCCCGCACTTATATGGTGACGTAGTCATACGACAACTGGAAAGTTTATGGGAAAATAAATCCCAAACTCTTTAACAGGTATATATTGAGTCAAAAATGCAAATATAGAAAATTGACTCCCTTGGTCCAGCGATGTTTCATACCAAATCAGTATTTAAAGTGTAGCTTATGTTCCTTCAACGAAATAAGATTTGTATGCCAACCCCACCCCCACCCCCTACAATTGATGGTAGTATGTGTATTTACAAAACAAATTCTCGCGTTTTACTAAACTGTTTAAAGCTATGATACACAAAAGAACTTCGGCAAGTTTAACAAAGACTGGGGAATCAATAATGTCATCGATTTTTTTTTTTTTAAATTCGAAATTTTACTCTCTCCTTTATCCTAACCGTTAGCGCTCATGTTCGTTAGAATAACATTGATCACCACTAAAAAATCTAGTGTATGTACGTGTTTGTCGTATCTGGTTAAAGTAAGGTTTGGCCTCTCACATTAAACTCGATATACTAACTAGACTTTATCATGTATTATTGTGTAAAATGTGCATCGCCCGAGGGTTGATCCCACAGCTTTCAATACACACCTTATGCCACAGTGTTATTTGTCTGTCATATGTGAAACACGCACATTTATAATTAGAGTAACATTTGTCTGAAATATGTGAAACACGCACATTTATAATTAGAGTAACCTTTGTCTGTCATATGTGAAACACATCGACTTTTAAAATCAAATTAAGTTTTGTCTGGCATGTGAAAGACAAAGCCTTTTTTATTGAATATTTAAAACAACTAAGTTTCCGTACACACAATCTATCAAAATTAAAGCAGATTTCTTATTCAAGCGAAAAGGCTTCGCACACTCAGATCAGTATTTCTTCAGAATCAATTTGATGACCCTTTTGCAAATCTTCGATTTTTGGTGTTTTATTTCGTAATCGTATGTGTGTTTGATATTTCATTGATCTGATTTAGATTGATTCACTTATTTTCAAGTAAATGAAGATTGTATTAATTGTTGGATACATGGTTGAAGAAAAAAAAGGTATTTTGTTCTTTCCTTTCAATGTTCAAAATACATTTTTCAAACACGTTGATTGTGTAAGAATGTCATTTTCAATGTTTATCCTAAAAACTGGCAAATGAAGCTGAGAAAATTAGCAGCCGTAGAGAAATACAGTAATATTTTCCCTTTTGTTTAGTATTCGGCAGAGGCACGCAGGGGTTGCGTCCCCTGGCATGGTAAAATACCAGTTAAGAGTTGTTTGGTAAGAGTTATCTTTCTTGTGCTTACCAACCAATGCAACTGTAGCAACTACTATCCGTGATGATTTGTTAACACTACAAGGAGAAATGATATTCCCTACTTTTAGATTTTAATATTAAACTTCAAGGAGAATGTCATAGAGGTCCTTGCATTGAATATAGATGGAACGAATATGGCTCAGAACGAAATACCGGCGACTTTTCTTCATCAATTATCCTTCAAAATGATAAATAACCTACGAACTTTTTAGTAACACTGAAAGCTAAGATTTGTCACTATAATTTCCCCTCCGTTAGTATATGGCGACAGTAAAATGTACGTAGATTCTATTTTAGAGGGATCTATGCTTGTTATTATATTGTTTCGGAGAGTGATCGCTTAATTGTGGCTAGAGCTGTGAGTTTAAATTAAAAAAATAATGTTTTACAAACCTGTTCAGATCGTAGCCGTTCACGAAGAAAGGGAACGCTCCTCCGAACGTAACGTCCTTTTCTGCCGGTGGCGTCGGATATCCCACGTGACCGGAACTGCTGAAACGAGGTTCCTTCAACATACCAACTAAGTTTTTTCTAGCGTCCAAATATTGTTTTTCATTTGCCTCCGGCACAGTACTATAAGGATTTATATTAAAGTGCATATAAGAGTGAAGGTTGCTATCACTTAGGCCTAGCGACAAACTATCAAAGTACCTCTTCTCCACGCTGCTTTCTGACTTGGGTACCTTTCGTGACAAATCCCTGGGCTCCGAATCCATGCCGTTTGTATATATCGATGAAATAAGGGGCGAATGTCCGTAATAGTATGGCGAGAGATAACTCGGTACCGTCGCCATAGGCATACCGTTCGCTCGTGACGTCATCAGTGATGACGCAACGAGATTATTTAGAAGTTTTTTAGAGGTTGTTTTGCTTGTTTCTTCCAGAGTAGGCACCGTTAGAACTTCGCGCTTTTCTGCAGCTGGCGGTAACGGTTCGGGAGATGGCTTTCGGTCTTTTTTGTCCACATTATCTAACTTCTCCACTTTTTCAATTTTATACTGAGGAGATTTCATTTCAACGTCAGTAATCTTTTCTGACGAATTAGAGTTCGTTGGAGATGCACTTCCGCTTGCTGGTGATTGTTCTCCACAACTATCTCCGGGCACCCTTTGCTCTTCTGTGTCTTTTTTCTTTATAATCAATTCTCTTAGAAGTTTTAACCCATTGGAACGATTTTCTCCGGAAAATGGAGCACAGTCAAAGTCAAAGCTTTGCCGAGGAGATTCGCGACTTATGTCAGATTCGCCGGAATAGGAGTTTGTACGATCCCGGATGTCGGATTCACCTGAAGTGGAACCACTCCGATTCCGAATACTATCCGTCGATTCCCGACTAGAATACGACCAACTCCGGTCCCTGACGTATCCATGACGGAGCATCTGTTCCTCGTTAGATAGGAACTGGTCAATTGAGGTTCGTCCTGTCTTAGGTTTCTTTGGGGGTGGCATCTTAATAGACTAGACAAACTTCCTCAAGTAATAAACCGGAGGTGACGACCGCAGTCCCGTGAAAACGATTGTGGAATCCAGACATGACCTGAAAAGTATAAATAAGATTAAACAATTAAAACTCATTCATCTAATTAATAAGTGCTTAAAAATCTATATTATTAGTACATACATCAATGGTATTCAATAACCATTGAATACATGCGTATGGCAAGTTGAATCACCGCAGTAGCAATATATAGACTTTCCAAACTCATCTGTGTGTGCCGATGGTCCTTTGTAAAAATTGAAAAAAAGGCAAAACTTTACGTCTTAAATAAGAAAAAAATCTGATAAAAGCGACAAACTGTGAAAATGTTTCGTCATGTGATAAGAAGGGTACGTAAGAACGCAACACGCCACAACACGTTACAAAACTGTCAATGACGTTCGCAACACGCCACAACGTTACAAAACTGTCAATGACGACTTGGCGTTAATTTAGGATTTTGAACTACAAAACAGGCTAAAACTCCATAACCAAAAACAAAATCGCCAATCAAATGTACAGCTATTGGAAATATATATAAAATATAAACTTTATTTATTTATTTTACAACAAATATGAAACAAGTTATTTCAACTTATACAAATTACTCTTGTTTGCCCGGATGTTAGCGAATCTTAGTATGGGAGGAAACCGGAGTATCCGGAGAAAACCCACGTGGTCGGGCAGGTGACCCCAACCTTTTCACGTCCGCTCGGGGAATCGAACCCCGGTCGCCTTGGTGAAAGGCAAGTGCGCTATCAACTGCACCACCCGACCGATGGACTCTTTTCTCTTAGAAATTACTACGCCGCTTTATCAGCCAATCAAAAGCGACGTTACAAACGGCGACGTCATTTTTTTTACGTTATGGGCTGATAACATAAATGTTCAAGCCAATGAAAAGAGGAAGTGACGTATATTCTTGTTTTTGATTACTACGGAGCTAATTCCGTCATTTCTGTTACGGAAATGAATAACAAGAGGCCCATGGGCCTTAACGGTCACCTGATATATTTATACAGAGAGTTGATTTCGTTTTTAACATGAACAGAAATATTATTCAAAGTGACAAAAAACAATAAAACCACCTTATTCAATATCAAGTATACAGATTTCAGACTAAAAAGGATTTGAAACTAGCACCTCTGATTCTAAACAAGGAAAATGAAGAAATTTTAGCACACTGACTCCCTTGAGCCCCACCCTACAGCCCTTGGGGGTAGGGCTGGCTCAAAATTTTCAAAGTATCAAACTGTCAACTCAAGGTTATAATTCCAATCAAGTTATTAACATGTAATATTCAAAGTATCATTTGCCAAAATAAACCATAATAAAG
>NW_018408805.1:140341-186244 GCF_002113885.1 Mizuhopecten yessoensis | reverse complement strand
TGGAGAAGAAGATTTTTGAAATTTTAGTCAATTTGACCCCTTTTGGCCCCGCCCCTCAGGCCCCTGGGGGCGTAGGACTAAACCGGCAACCGTTTTTGTTGACCTTTGTCCATGGAAGGTCTCTGCAAAATTTCATTGAAATTGGTTCAGGGGTTTTGGAGAAGAAGTCGAAAATGTAAATTGTTTACGGACGCACGACGGACGACGGACGACGAACGACGGACGACGACGGACAAAAGGCGATCGCAATAGGTTGCTATCGCATTTGGTCATGAAACTCCTAAAGGAACATCGTCTACCTATTTGACTTTTTCAAAACTATGTTTAATAGCTGTTCTTCATATAAACAAAACGTCAGATCTTGACAAAACATTTGCGGGGACAGGGATCGTCAGGAAAGAAAACCATGATTTCGGACATCGTTGAAATGGTGATGGGAATGGGAACAAAATAATGAAAAGGCTTGTTTCATTAACGTAGGGATTGTCTTTGTTTAAAACATCGCAGAATGACACAAGGGAGGTTGTGGACACTTTGCGGGGGTACCGGGGTGTAACTGCTGCGATGATTTAGCTGAAGCTTGAAGGAATTCTAGATGATAAAATCATATATAAATTTCCATTTTTCCTTTAGAAACAGGGTTTGTGTTGAATGCAAAAAACATAAAAGACACTGATAACATTTGAAGCTTATAGTTTGGTTTTGCAGTGTAATTAATTTCAAACAGAGATAACACAGGAATCTCTGGGATGGGTCTTATTGTACGGGTAACACAGCAGGAAATACAAACAGAGGTAACATTGGCGGTCTGATTGGTTAGATTAACTTACTTTTATAATTCGTATCAGGTGTTATGTGGCAACAATGTAAAACTCTAGTTGTCCTTGAAAATGACATTAATGAGTGCTAAAATATTAAGTGTCTGTTTATGTAAACGTAAACTATTTCATTGCTAATTTTCCTTTTCATGTACATTGAAAATATCGGAATAACATGTATTTGTGTGAAACTATATACTGTCTAACTTTGTGATTTCAAAGTTTTATTTTATTTTGAATGTAGCCAAATTTATGAATAATCAAAGAAATATGACCTCTATTATTTTTTGTTCTTTTTTGTTTTTGTTTTTGTTATCAGATGTTGATTTCTGACAGGACATCATTAATTGTGCTATTTGATCAGTTATGATATTGGAACTCAACAAAAATATGACAACATAAGTAACACAAGTTAAATATACGTAAAACACAGGTGAAGCAGCTGAGGAAATAAGTTATGATATTAATTGGTCTGCCTTTGTCTTCCTTTATAAACACTTTGCTGTTGGTTCTGACGAAAAAAGGACATAGAAAACTCCCAGTGACTGGGTCAAAGGTCAATTTACCCTTCATACACTAGGTAAAAATCAAAATACATGGTTTACTTACTGTGAAAGGTCAAAGGTCAGGTAAAATGTGTTGCTTAGTGTAAAAGGCTATATGATGTTCCCTTGTTGTGTAAATAATACCGATGGATTGTTAAGGTGAGGTACGATAGGGTGGTTCATATTCAAGTTCAATCTAAGATTCTGATTTAGGCCTTCAACGTTCAGCTCATCAGCAATTCATTTCAATACACAAAACAGGTAACGTGGGTTGCATATTGATTAAGGTAACAACGGCAATGAATATAAATATTTCTTAAGAATATTACCGATAGTTAAACGGTTAAGAGGACCCTGCGTAAGTCTCTAGGTAAACGTTGTGTTCATTGGGGGTTTATATAAGTTCCCTAAGTGATTTACATGTTGTTCGTTGGTGATTTACATGTTTGATTGAGATTTACATGGTGTTTATTGGTGATTTACATGGTGTTTATTGGTGATTTACATAGTGTTCGTTGCTGATTTACTTGTCTGTTGGTGATTTACATGGTGTTCATTGGTTATTTACTTGTTTCTTGGTGATTTACATGGTGTTCACCTATGTTGTATGTCAGGTCCACCGGTGAATGACACGGTGTTCGTTTGTGGTTTATCTGGTGCTTATAAGCAGTGCTCTGTATGCTATTCATAGGTGGTTTGTATCGTATTACTTCAGCGTTGAAATGGTGTTCATTAGTGGTATATGTAATGTTCATTGTTGATTGATTGGTACAGTGTAACAACTGTACATGTAAGGTCAGGTAAGTCGTTACAAGAGAGTTACATGCAGTTATAAACGGCCAAAGATTCACCGAGATACATACTACAACATAAGCTATTGATCTATTACGACACTTTTCAATTTGGAATGTTCTTATAGTAAGTTAAAATTTGGGAGAGGTCATATAATAAAACATGATATCTAGTCTATCTGTTTTATAACAGTGAGATGTGTTTGGACTTATAGTCGGTCATCATTTCTGGGATATTATTGGATGGATCGTCAAAGGATATTCTTCCATGATTTACATTTATTTAGCAAACAGAATAACAAAATTCAAACTTTCACGGACCGCTTTAGAGGAGAAATATACTTGTATAGGTAATCGATGTGGGAGGTATACCTATATACAATACAATTCCGAATTGTTGCAATCATCATGCCGGACCACACGGTCAATAATAGGCCGGGGGCAATATTGCCCAGGTAAGTGACGGTCCAGTAAGCGCTGACAGCTACTTGTCATGTTGCACTGACTGACGTGGCTTCGGACATTGCTAGTGACCACAGATGACCAGGACTGACCGGGGCATCTAAGGATGACCCTGATTTTACGACAGTGCACGGACCTACAAGAAGATCACACAGAAATGCGTCTAGTATATAAACTTGAACGGACACCTACAGCCCGTAACACAGACATATCTCCGCTAAGGCAATAACAGAACCTGCGATGAAAATAAAAACAAAGCAACTTATTGCCTAATGTTCTTTTCTCATTACAAGTGTGCTTATTGATGCAAAAGTGTGATCTAACGTTTAATTCGAACTCAAAATCAATGAATATATTGAGCAATATGAACAAATGAAGGATTTACACAGAAACCATTGAAAAAGACACGGTCTCAAGTGTTACAATGGGGCCAATCTTATCACTTTGGTTAGACAGACAATAATATAGAATAACATGCCCTCCTTCCCCGATCTTAAAGTGGGATCCCGTTTTAGTCACCTCTTACAATCATTCAGTGGAATAAAGTAGTTATATTTGATTGTGTCCCTCTGTCAACAGGGCTAGCAAAGTAAGTTCATGTATTTTGTTACCTCATATATAACCTGACATTATTTTCATATATTTCGCCATATATGTCGTGTTTTTACATTGTTTAGTTAATATTTCTATACCTGAGTTTTATGCCTTTGCTAAAAATGTCTACGTAATTCAACAAAACTCTGATAATAAACCACAAACTACACTATGTATATTACAAAAGAACATCATGTAAATCACCAATGAACACCATGTAAATCACCAATGAACACCATGTAAATCACCAATGAACACCATGTAAATCACCAATGAACACCATGTAAATCACCATGTAAATCACCAATGAACACCATGTAAATCACCATGTAAATCACCAATGAACACAATGTAAATCACTAACAAACATGTAAATCACCAATGAACACCATGTAAATCACCAATGAACACCATGTAAATCACCAATAAACACCATGAAAATCACCAATGAACACAATGTAAATCACCATGTAAATCCCCAATGAACATCATGTAAATCACCAATGAACATCATGTAAATCACAAATGAACTCTATGTAAATCACCAATGAACCCCATGTAAATCACCACTGAACATCATGTAAATCACCATGTAAATCAACAATGAACACAATGTAAATCACCATGTAAATCCCCAATGAACATCATGTAAATCACCAAACAATGTAAATCACCAATGAACATCTTGGAAATCACCAATGAACACCATGTAAATCTCCAATGAACACCATGTAAATCCCCAATAAACACCATGTAAATCACCAATGAACACAATGTAAATCACCATGTAAATCACCAATGAACACTATCTAAATCACTAACAAACATGTAAATCATCAATGAGCACCATGTAAATCACCAATGAACACCATGTAAATCACCAATAAACACCATGTAAATCACCAATGAACACAATGTAAATCACCATGTAAATCACCAATGAACACCATGTAAATCACCATGTAAATCACCAATGAACATCATGTAAACCACCAATGAACATCATGTAAATCACCAATGAACACCATGTAAATCACCAATGAACATCATGTAAACCACCAATGAACATCATGTAAATCACCAATGAACACCATGTAAATCACCATGTAACTCACCAATGAACATCATGTAAATCACAAATGAACACTATGTAAATCACCAATGAACATCATGTAAATCACCAATGAACATCATGGAAATCACCAAACAATGTAAATCACCAATGAACATTATGTAAATCACCAATGAACACTATGTAAATCACCAATGAACATCATGTAAATCACCAATGAACATCATGTAAATGACTAATGAAAATCATGTAAATCGCCAATGAACATCATGTAAATCACCAGACCATGTAAATCACCAATGAACATCATGTAAATCACCAATGAACATCATGTAAATCACCAAACCATGTAAATCACCAATGAACATCATGTAAATCACCGACAAACATGTAAATCACCAATGAACACTTTGTAAATCACCAATGAACATTATGTAAATCACCAATGAACACTATGTAAATCACCAATGAACATCATGTAAATCACCAATGAACATCATGTAAATGACTAATGAAAATCATGTAAATCGCCAATGAACATCATGTAAATCACCAGACCATGTAAATCACCAATGAACATCATGTAAATCACCAATGAACATCATGTAAATCACCAAACCATGTAAATCACCAATGAACATCATGTAAATCACCAAACCATGTAAATCACCAAACCATGTAAATCACCGACAAACATGTAAATCACCAATAAACACCATGTTAATCACCAATGAACATCATTTATTTTTCAGAATTTAGGGGAATGGCAACAACTGGTTCACCCGTTGTTAGTAAAATGTGACCGGGCGGAATGCTGTGCTGGACGTCTTCGGTATGATATTTCAGTGAGATAGCACTAAAAAGTGGGTATCAGATCCGCGCTATCACAAAGCGGAAAGCAAACCAACATACCCGGTCTCCTGCATACACACACGCCAGTACACCAACATACCCTGTCTCCTGCACACACACACGCGCAAATACACATACACTACACATATGGTTGCACGTCCTTAAATGACCTTAGCTGTAAATAGGACGTTAAACAAAATTAAACCCAACCAAACCAAACCAATCATTTCATGTTTATTAAATGAATTGAATGAAAGATGAGAAACAAGTTGATATCCCTGTATAGTTGGAATTATTGTGAGAAATATGTTTTTATTGCCTTTTTTTTAACAATTCTCGTACCAAATTCCGTAGAACACTCAGTTATTTCAGTAATCTATATCAATTTATCGAAATGAACCCGTTTAAATATAAATTCATGCATGTGAATTAATTTTGTGTATAACACTTAAAAGAAGTGAAAAATGTTTTGCCAAATATGAACTTATATTAGAGAGAACTTGAACAAAACTAAGGCATATCACAATATGTTGATATTTCTTTTTCGAACAGGCAGGAAAGCAAAAACCGATTAACTTGTATTTATCGAATAAAATAAGTTCTTTCTACCCATGGTTTTATGTTTTTATGTTTTTCTTTTTCTTTGCTTTTTGTGTGCGGAAAATATGTTAAACCAGCTTGTCTAAATAAATAATCCTATTACGGCATATGTGCAATGTAACAACTCGGCATTCTCAAAATGTCATTGAAAGGAGGGAGGAGAGGTGGCGGCATATTAATTTTCAAATGAAAAAATGTAATAAGAGTTCCCGGCTTGCAAAGAGAATCAGTTGATTTCAAAGCATAAATATATACCAACGAATACATAAATAAGACATGTCTTTAGAAAAACGCATCACAATATGTCATAAAGGGCAGTACAACTAGTCTGAAGCGCACGTGACACATGTATGTAATATGACATCCTTAGAAAGGGGAATGTAATGTAAATATACACATATTATTATCATGATATAAAAAGAAGAAATGCTTGTATTCTTATAATTTTACTTACAATTTTTGCAGTGGAAATATGCAGATGGATGTCAAGGTGAAATCCATAGATCCATTCTCTTTGTTTATCTTTTTATACTTTAGAACAATTATATGTTTAAAAACAACAACAAAAAACAAATATCACGTCGTTATTTCCACGACATTTGCGCTAAACTGTCGGCGTGAAAAAGTCGTGGTGTTGACGTGGATGTAATGACTTGGCAATTAAGAGACGATATACAACATAGGAACAATATGCTTTGTTTGCATAACCTATGTCAATCTCTCCGTCTGTACTCCGAATGACCTTGCGCAGCACGAGCGGTATCGTCTGGTTCACTTCGACCAACCAACCGATTTTCGCCCTTGGAAAAGAAAGTATCTATACTAACTCTAAAAACGGGCATCGAACTTAGGTAAAATTATTCAAATTGAAGCTAATAATGAAATCTTTTCAATATCTTCACCAATACTGGGCAGTAAATAGGTTTTGTCCTTTACTATTTTCCTGTTCAATGCGTAACCTGGGTCATCGACTGGTCATGGCTCTGTGTTATTGCTGTGTAGGCCTGTACTGGCTGTATAAATATAGCAGCCTGACCGCAGCGTGAACCTGTAGTTTACCTCAGATGAACTTAGCCTGGCGTGACCCAGCCATTACGCTCAACGGAAGGTCGATCCACGCTGACAAATACTCGGCAAGCTATCGAGCCGAATGCCAATACACAGGCTTAAAACCTTGGCCATGATTTTAATGTGACCACAATAAACTGTACATGTAGGCCGACATGGTATACATGTGCATACGGTTTTTGTATGTAGGGAGCGTAAAAGAAAAAGAAAGAAAAAAAGAATAAACATGAGGAATTCAACGGTGTTAACCGACATGTCTAATTAACGCCTAGGCACCTCTATATAGTTATTAGTAATCCAGTGACGAATCTCAGGGAAACTCCGAACGGAGGCGGACAACCCTATCGAAGTTCTTGGATCAACCGTATTTGTATTGTATTATCATTTAGAAAAATATCAGTATGATTAAGATTTCCCGTTGTGATTGTGTTATATGTAAAATAAACCTTACTGTTTAATTATATCTTAATGTATAATATATATTATGTGTAAGATATATTTCTATATAATGTATCTTACTGTGCAATTTACAAAAATAAATATATTATCTTATTGTATATATCTTCATATATATCTTACTTTATCAAGTATCTTACGGTATAATAAACCGTACTTTATCATCTAACAATATAATACTCTTAATATACATTATAGATTAATGAATATTTCAATTTTATTTCAATTTCAATTACCTAATAAAATAATTTTCAAAAGTAGAGGAGTTTAATGATTATTTAATTTAAATACTCAATTACATATCATTGTTTCCATGGATACTTAATATACTTAGGAATAACTCGACATTGTTTTACTTTCAATTATTTCTGTGGTCTGGTTGACCTCTTTTTAACTGCATAACCTAGTTTTACCCTAGTCAAATGGGTGACTTCACTGCATCACCTTGTTATACATCCAGTTAATTTTATAACATTCTTTACATGCAAATCATTTCCTTATTTTGTATATAATTAATCACTTGACAATATTGCATATTAAGTTAATTTTATTACATTGCTCACTATAGTTAATGGTATTTCATTGTTTATTTCATATTTATCTATTGTTCTGTTTTATTCTCCTAATTAATTGTATAACCTTGCTTATTTCTTGTTAACTGTGTGACAAGGTTTTACTTCTAGTTAATTGTATAACCTTGTTTATTTCTTGTTTATCGTTTGGCAAGGTTTTACCTCTAGTTAATTGTCATCCTCGATATCCAGGGGTTACGCTTACTTTCGCTCTCTACACGAGAGCAAACGTGAGCGTAACTCCTGGATATCGAGGATGGTTAATTGTATAACCTTGTTTATTCCTTGTTAACTGTGTGGCCAGGTTTTACCTCTAGTTAATTGTTTTACCTCGTTTCACTGCTTATTTCTGTGTGTGTGACCAGGTTTTACCTCTAGTTAATTGTTTTACCTTATTTCTGTGTGTGTGAACATTTTCCCTCTCATTACTTGTATAACGTTATTAGTTCTTATTTATTTAGTGATCCGGTTTTACCTCTTGTTACTTTAAAATCTCGTTTTACCTTTTGGTAAATGTATGACCTCATTTTACCCCTTGTTAGCCATATGACATTGCGTTACATTCTGTTAATTTGTCGTCTTGTTTAACCAGGGACGTATAGTCTATATACTGTCCCTGGTTTAACCTACTGTTAATTGTATGACCGTGATTTTACCTCATACGAAAACTAGACTTACAATCTATCAATTTTGGAACATTTGTGATCATATGTGTAACACTAGTGATATATAACAATATTTGTTTGAACTTGTTTGGGTTTATTTATTGTGTCAGAATGCTCTGATTGATTATCTGAAGTGAACTTGAATTGATATAGTTTTCTTTTGTGTCACAGTGATCTGCCGATTCGTTGTTTATCTTTATACATTGGTTATGGTTGATTGCACACACACACACACACACACCAACAATGTTTTTACTTAAACTGTTCACATTTCGGGGAAAACATATTACACTTTTAATCTGAATCACATATTTACAATTTTACAATTTCAATTATTACACAAAGTATCCGCTAAACATCGTAAATATCAGTACATATCCTCAAAAAAGGCATTTCTTATTTTTGTAAAAATTCATGAATAATTCTTGTATTTTCACATTACTGCTCTCATTTCCACATTTCATAATATTTACATATTTATCACACGTTTTAGTTTTGTTTGTTTTTGTTTTACAATTTATAAGTAACCATAGAAGAATCAGTCCGAAAGCAGGTTTTAGAAAAGACATCTTCTGGTAGAAACGATACGCAAATGCAAACTGCTCGGCCTGACGATTTGTTGACATATATAACAATTTTATTTTTAAATCTTATAAATTAGAAATGTTTCTATATACGATTTGTTTGCAGCGTGTGTCTTATCTCTAAGGATACGCGGTCAGAGGGGTCGTTTTAATACAGGATGGAGATGTTTACTGAAGTGAATGCGTTACCAGTAATATATTTACAAACGTATGATCACGATATATCGAAAATCGGAAAAACGCAGTAAAGCATTTCTCCGTTCGAATTCACTTTCGTTCGTAAATGTATTTCCTAGTCGCGGATTCTTAAAATAGAAACGGTGATTTCAGTGATGCGAAACGGACCGGACCGGACTGGAATTACTCACTCAGTAAAAAAAATGTATATGCTTTCGCAAAAAAATCAGTTCCTTGGAAAAAGATAAGAAATACATATTTTCTAGTCACAAAATATAGGTTTGCATAGATTGAAAAAAAATAACAACAAATATCACCAGTTACTTTGACCCTGTTTGCATGAAGTGTGCGCATGTGTAGGAAAACAGCTCTTTTTTTGAAGCGGCCATAACAAAATTGCAGACCTTGATTATACTTTGATAAATGATGTCATTTAGTCAAAGGCCAAGCCACATCCGAAATGAATTAGAATAAGTATTTACATATCTAAAAATGTTTTTGTATGATTAAAATAAAATTATTTTAGAATTTCACAGTAGTAATAATCTATCATTATTAATAAAAAAAAATCATATCATGCTAAGTGTCCATTTAGTTTGGCTTGAATCTACATTATGTTTGTTGATCAAAACAAGCATTCTTATTGATAGACTCGCAACCTTTCGGCAATTGTTTTGCAAAATTACACATTTTTTTTTTTTTTTTGACAGAAATTTAAAAACAGTTTCATTCGTCATGTGTATCGACTTTGACCGATTCCTCCCGAACCCCAAAATGTTATAGATTAACCACGGAATTATCGATGTCCGTGGATTAACGAACGTTTACATTTAATTTCGGTCAGCGAATGACTAAAGGATTGACCTCCGCACTAACCTAATGCAGTCGTGACGTCATATCGGTATCTGAGGTAAAGGAACGGGAGTGAACTTTTCACAGTAAACCATGTGTACTTTCGCGATGACCATGTCCTTAGATTGGTCAGTTACGGACAAACGTAGATAGAAATACAATATTGCTAAAAGTTCATGAGTATGCGTTATGTAATCTTAAAAAGGTGGGCGATTAAGGCGGATTACTAAATTTGTAAATTTTAATTTAACCATTTTTGTCTTTATATAATCGTGTGTAGTTATGTACGTACTGTATTTTGTAATAAGAGACCTGTATGTAAAATCACATAAACTAATATTTATATTTTATACAAATGGAATCCCCAGGAATCCTTCCTCAACTGAACCCGAGCAGTTACACCTGTAAGTGGTTGAATAGTGAACAGCTGGATTACTGGACAAGTTTATATAGAACACTGGCTGAATTGTAATCCGAAAAAAAGTATCTTTTTTAATTTAAAGTCCATAGGAGATAATCAGTTATTTCAGAAAAGCTGGATAGTGGAATAATTGGATTGCATGCTGGTGGAGCACGGGCAACGCTTTTCTGATAATATAGGTGGATAAATGATTCAGTCATAGCTTTGGAAAATGTTAATGATCTGCAAAATATCATTAAATATGATGTATTGCTTGCAGGTTTAGACTGAAAGATGGAGTTAACTGATAACAAAGAAAAAAAAGACAATACTTTTTTTGTAATTAACCAATAAAGTAATAAAGCTAGTGACAAGACCGTGCAGGTTGAAGACAAGTCTTTGTTATCTAGGAATATTTTTTATCATAAAGAAAGGTTCCTGACATCTCATGAATTAAAATACCCTGGGATTTCAAGGAAGGAAAGCTTATTACATTTTGAAGGATAAAATTTCGGATGGTTATATGCTTAAAAAACTAACACTGGTTGATGAACTTCACCAGAACTACAAATTAACAGGTATGTATCAGATATTTCTTTGAAAGTGTAAAATAGATGCTTTGAAGTATTGGTTACAAAGTTGACAAATAGGAACAGTGTATTTTGAAATCGTGGCACCCTGTCACATTTAAGTTGAATATCAGAAAACCAAAGTGTATCCATCAAGTTGAACACGACTTGTATAGACTGGATTTTAATCATATTTGGATTGATCATTTTTGCAAAATCAAAAACGGTCTTGTTAACTGCAAAATCATCCTCAAAACCCCAGGGGGTACGCTAACGTACACCCTCCCCAGGAGGTACGCCCTAGACTTTCTTTCTTTCAATTCAATTCAATGTATTGACTGTAGGCCTTACGGCCAATGAGTATATATTACATATTACATACAATACATAATAAGGATGTGAAACAGCAAGACAAAGGGGGAGTACGAGTTAAAGAAATACAGCTTTTATCTTATTTGCTTCAAAAATAAATTTCGAAGACGCTGTGATCTCAACTTCAAAATGACATTGGTGCATTTAATGCATCTTCAAAATGTTACTTATACAAGCATCTTGTCGATAGCTTTCAAATTCAATTTTATGTCACCACTGCCCTAAGCTCTAGTTTCAGAAATATTGAGTGGATCTTGCATGAAACGAATCTTGTCGTTATATTGGCGTTTACAGAGGTAACAAAATATGCACAGCAATATCTAAGGATTAAATGCGTTTTTTACTTCTTTGCAGAACATACTCTGAACTTATGAATATAAACATAACACAACATTACTACCTATTATCTTGTAAAATGTATTGTAACGCGTGTCTTGTACTGTGTATACATTAATGAAATCTTTAGACTGTTTGTTATACTGTTGGAAAATAAAAACAAGAGCATTTAAACTTAAACATACGAGTTTTGAATCTATTTTGTTGCCTACTTCACGAATTAAATCAAGAATATCGACCGGGAAAATGTCGAGAACCTTATCCTTTCCGGAATCCGACATCGGAATGGCGAAGAAATATTACCCGACCGTGGTGCAAAATAACCTACAGTGTATTCCGTCACATTTTCACAAGGTTTTTATATGCATTTGCATTCATTTAATAAGGGAAAGGGAATTAACATGTTTTCTATATCAAAAATAACAAACTTCTTATTTACACTAGAAACAATATACATACACTGTTTAATCAAAACTGAGTCGTTTTTCGTAAAATTAACAATGAATCTATCTAAACAAAACTGTTTGTTCCACGGATAATTTCGAAGTGAAACTGAGATATTTCTAGACTGATACCGACAAAAAACGTGTGTTAAAGACCTTGACTATACATGTCTACGTTTCAACTTGGTTTTTTTCGCACTTCTAAAAAATATTGATCCATTTACCACACTTGATAAAACACAAGTGGGCGATAACATAACACTATTTTTAAAGTTGTAGAATAAATTTATTGAGAAAGTAGTAAAATGGGCGCAACAGACTTCAATGTCTCCCATGTAGGTATTTTATTGGTGTTTTCACTGCAAGATGGAGTCCTGATTCAAAATAATAGCCACACTTTTACCCTCACAAAGAAGGCGAAATAAAAAATCGGAAAAGCCATGTTTTAATCCGTTAGTTTTTTGTGCTTGAAAAGCCCCATAATTCTCAATTGATATGCATTTTTGTTAGGAAGGACAACGATTCCGTTCCTCTGTTTGCTTTCTTTAGGTGTCAAAACGTCCTTTATCATCGACAGCTGTCAAATAATTTCACGACTAAGATTAAGCTTTGGAATAAATATTTAAAGTGTTAAAAGTTGGATAGATATGAAGACAAGGCAAGCGATCCGACCGTCATTGTTAACATCCATTCTATTTTCACGAACACAACTTCTGAATACGTCAAGCGTCGTTGTTCTTGCTTTTCGGTAGTGGGAACATGCATTGATATGGGTAAGTTAGGTGTTTTTACCTATTGCAGGAAAAAAGGCCCAACAACAAACGCTCGTATGTTCTAAAAAGATGACTTCCATAGATATAAATCTGACAACAGCAATGCAAGGCAACCGGCGCCCTTTACATGCCTTGTTGGGTAGAATTTATAATCATTCCGAATTTTTCATTAAAATTCCCGACTGAAAAATGCATAAAATTAACATATTAGAACTATTTATGTTATATCTTTTCTGGGAAAATGTTGAAGGGGCATTTATATAAAAATAAAATAAAAAGGGTTGTAAGTATATTTTCCATCCCTTGGATATAATTATTGTATATTTTGTTGTAATTGCTTTGAATATCGAATAATAAATTTTGTAATTATTAAAAATAATCAATATTAATCATCCACTTGATTTCATTATGCAAAATGAAATCAAAGTTTTGAACATTTAGCCTTCCAGAATAACAGTTATTTATTTCTGTAAAACTATTACAATATTTGATTGATACAAAAGGCGCCTGATTCCGGAAAATTGTCGAAAAATCCAAATTAGAAAACCCTCTCGAGAAATCAATGCGTCCTTGTCTTACCGTTTTTGCTTCAATTTGAATACAATACGTAGATAGAGAACAACTAGAGAGAATCTAAGCAAAAAGGTGAGAAGATGGAGCCATTTTAAGAGCGCTAGGTACATTTTGAGAATTACCAACAGTCTCCAAGGCCGCAACCTAAATCAACCACAAAATATGTTATCGAAATAATAATATTTTAGACCTGTTTTGTAAACAAAAACCTATCCTATTGTAACGGCTTCCACTTGTAACCTTCCTCAGACACCGGGACCAGCTTTTGGCCGTAGTTTTTAGCGCCTCGTGTTAGGAACTTAATGTACCTATATCTACGTGAGCGACTCAAAGACCTTCCCTTTATCTAGTAGAACCGGCTCGTTTGGGTCTTTCCGATTAATGATTTTTTTAGCACTTAACTTCATATTTAAGAAATTAGGGGAAACATTGGTGTACTTTCCAAGTAACTTGGCCCAAACCTATACTTATATATATGTGAAATTAGTGAAAATGTTTTATAGGATATTATGATAAACAATTTTCTGCCGCTTTCTCTCATTTCAATCCTTGTTCTTATTTTATTGCAACACTTTGGCTATTTAAAAGTTATTAGTTTTGTTAAATATCATAGATAAATCATTTTTACTGTTTTGAATATTTTTTTGAAAATATATCTGAAATAAGGGCACAAAAAGGGATTCCGCGAAAGTGCCAGATATCAAAATATGTCTAAACATGTCAACACATGTTAAACAAACATTGCTTACTATTAAAACAATATCTTAACCCCTAAAAAACATCCACCTTATTTTTCCAAACTAGTCTTGTTTAAATAAAATCTAGTAATTATGAAACAGCAAACGAAATCGTGATCATTTTTTAAACCTCTATTTCTTAAACACAACAATGTGAGCATAACATAATATCATGTGTTCAGTAAATGATGTCATAGATCGTCTCAGTTTTCTAAACGTGTCATAACATCATCATACTGTTAATTACTTTGTCATGGATTTGTCAACGGTCTTGAGGACAGCAGTTCAAAGTTTCATTCAGTGCAAACCGCAATTAAACGGCAAACCCCGAGAAAATACGTCAGATGAAAAGCTGACAAATTCTCTTGAAATAGTAAACAAATTAGAAAGATGTCGCAACACAAACAGGAAAAAGATTGTATGAGTATAAACCGGTATCCGCTGACCTTCAAGGAGACCTGTCATTGATACTTGTAAACAGGAAGAGAGGATAGTGGTGTAAATGTTAAGAGAATTCCTTTCAGGAATTTGTAGTAATGTTTTTTGTGTTTTATTTCAGCAAGTAGAACC
Organism: Mizuhopecten yessoensis; assembly: GCF_002113885.1. Lineage (NCBI taxonomy): Eukaryota > Metazoa > Mollusca > Bivalvia > Pectinida > Pectinidae > Mizuhopecten > Mizuhopecten yessoensis. The sequence continues at coordinate 171,363 of NW_018408805.1, read as the reverse complement.
CGAAACTCCATTCCACAGAGTTAATATCGGGACAAACTAAGCCAAACCATGTTATAAAAGACATTGGAAGATAAAAGATGTTTCACAGGAAAAAAGTTTTTTTGAAACCACTGCATCCATGTTTCCAAAAACCAAAACAATCTCTTTTTAAGTTTAATTTCTTAAACTGACAACACTTCATTATATCCCTAATATGTGTTGTCATACCTCTAACGTGAAATATAATAATAATCAGCAACAAAAAGCCTAAGTAAAATACAAATATTTCCATTATAAAGACCGGCTCTCTGCAACTCCCACCCTACCTCCCCCGATGTGCAGCTATATGGGTTTTTCCCACAATCTGCAATATATTGATATTAGGGAATTACTTTATATTCTAATTATGTGATCAAAATAGCTAATAAACAACACAATAGAACAATGACACATCCTCAAAGGGATGGACTGGAAAATGTCCATCAAGATAAATGTGATAGGTCAGTTTGATACATGGATCGAGCGTTGATAAGCTGATGCCCAGTTTGATAAAGAAATGTTAGTGTTAGCATCCGTGTCGGATAAATCTGGTATATATAAATACATACCTGTAATATCACATCCTCGCCGGTCACACTAATAATCTAAACACTCCCTATCACAAGTCCGGAACTGCAGGTGAAGCCTTGATTTCGGATAGTTACCGCTATCGTTTGAAAATTCATATTTTTAGAAGATGGTTTATGTGTTGAGTCTATATTGTAAACACATCATCCAGGAACCTCTGTTAGCACGAGAAGCGTTGTTGTACACCGTACACACAGTGAAGGCCTTAACTCGCGACCCCCTCTGAGGTCAACGACAGGGTCACCCACAGGTCAACAGAGCCGAGTGGTAAAACTCTCGTTCTGCCAGTTCTAACGCCATGTTCGTGTGCATTTAAAGTTTGTTTTCCTCACAACGATGACTGTTTGCATGGATTGGTTTAATAAACAATCCGTTAGGTATGGTGACTGACCAGAGTTGGAGACCGAAATCCCTGTGGTCAGTTTGAAATTGATCGCTGTCGCTGAGTATCCCTTGCTGTGGGGCAGTACGGTCGTGTCCTGAATGTGTCCGAGTCAACTCTCTTGCCAAGCCGTGAGGGCAACAGGTTGACCCAAAATGACCCCTGATCTGATCGCGCTATTGTAGGAGACAGTGGGGTTAGCCACCCATACAGCACTGGACGTCACCTATGTATCGTCAACCGTCAATATCATTAATGCAGATCTTATCACATTTATGAATTTCTGCTAATATGTATTAGGTGGTTATTGCTTAATACGCAGAAACAGGTGATCGGTCAGTTGAATGTCCGCGAGGCGTATTTAAATACACAACTGACCCCTACATTACCTGGCTGTGCGCTCCATACACTAGTGATGCAATGCGTGGACGAAACCTCCTCTGCCCAATGTCCGGTTATCTACGGACCTAGGGGTATCTACTGGACATGAACGGTCAGCGACGTTGACCACCTACTTGGTTGTTAAGCTGACCGTTGACCGAGAACTTATGATACCTATATTTATACGACTTGCATATGTACAAAAGGTGAAATGCCAACGACCCTGCCATACGCTATGTTATATATACGGACCTTTACATACTCTGAAGTTTGTTAGAACAAAGCCCAACCACTTGTAGAAAGAAATATTCATCAGACCGATTTCAACATTTCCAGTCTTTAGCATATACCCTTTATGTCTTATAGTACACGCATTTGCATATATGTTAATTGTGTGGGGGAAAAAACATATAACATTATTCAGTTCTTAAATGATGTGCTTACAACACTTGGTTTGTATCATGTTATCAAAGGGAATTACGCTATTTCTTTGTTTGATATGACAGTAGATCTTTTTATTGTGCTCATTATATTAACGTGTGTTGTCGGTATGAGGAAGTCCCATTACTTGGATAGATTTACATGGCGAGTGTTGTAGATAACGCAGATGACGCTTACCTTTCCGGAACGTCTGGTCTTATTTTCTTGTACTTTTATCGATTTTTTTTGTTCGAGTTATGGTGGACACTTTGGTATTCTCTTGTTGTTTACACTTGGAAAGAAAATCGATAACTTCATCGATGATTTTTATAAAGTTTAGTTTGCTATATCGCAATTGCTAAGGTCATTTGAAGGTGTCCACAGATGGGAGGGGCTACTTTTAAAGTACTATCTCATTGAAATGTCATGGACACGGAAAAGCATAAGAGAGTTTCTCTGTCACACTGGTACTGAAGGCTAAGCATTACAGAGTTTCTTTGTCTAATGCCTGCAGTACTAGTGTGACAGAGAATACACTCTCTTATGCTTTGTCTGCATTACTAGTGTGACAGAGAATACACTCTCTTATGCTTTGTCTGTATTACTAGTGTGACAGAGAAACTGTCTTACGCTTTTCCTGCAGTACCAGTGTGATAGAGAAACTCTGTTATGATTTGCCTGCAGTACTAGTGTGATAGAGAAACTCTATAATGATTTGCCTGCAGTACCAGTGTGTGAGAGAAACTCTGTAATGATTTGCCTGCAGTACTAGTGTGATAGAGAAACTCTGTAATGATTTGCCTGCAGTACCAGTGTGATAGAGAAACTCTGTAATGATTTGCCTGCAGTACCAGTGCGATAGAGAAACTCTGTAATGATTTGCCTGCAGTACTAGTGTGATAGAGAAACTCTGTAATGATTTGCCTGCAGTACCAGTGTGATAGAGAAACTCTATAATGATTTGCCTGCAGTACCAGTGTGATAGAGAAACTCTGTAATGATTTGCCTGCAGTACTAGTGTGATAGAAAAACTCTGTATTGATTTGCCTGCAGTACCAGTGTGATAGAGACTCTGTAATGATTTTCCTGCAGTACTAGTGTGACAGAGAAACTCTGTAATGATTTACCTGCAGTACTAGTGTGATAGAGAAACTCTGTTATGATTTGCCTGCAGTACTAGTGTGATAGAGGAACTCTGTAATGATTTGCCTGCAGTACTAGTGTGACAGAGAAACTGTCTTATGCTTTTTCTGCAGTACTAGTATGACAAAGAAACTCTGTAATGATTTGCCTGCAGTACCAGTGTGACAGAGAAACTCTGTAATTATTTGCCTGCAGTGCTAGTGTGATAGAGAAACTCTGTAATGATTTGCCTGCAGTACTAGTGTGATAGAAAAACTCTGTAATGATTTGCCTGCAGTACCAGTGTGATAGAGACTCTGTAATGATTTGCCTGCAGTACTAGTGTGATAGAGAATCTCTGTAATGATTTTCCTGCAGTACTAGTGTGACAGAGAAACTCTGTAATGATTTGCCTGCAGTACTAGTGTGATAGAGAAACTCTGTAATGATTTGCCTGTAGTACTAGTGTTATAGAGAAACCCTGTAATGATTTGCCTGCAGTACCAGTGTGATTGAGAAACTCTGTAATGATTTGCCTGCAGTACTAGCGTGATAGAGAAACTCTGTAATGATTTGCCTGCAGTACTAGTGTGATAGAGAAACTCTGTAATGATTTGCCTGCAGTACTAGTTTGATAGAGAAACTCTGTAATGATTTGCCTGCAGTACCAGTATGATAGAGAAACTCTGTAATGATTTGCCTGCAGTACCAGTATGATAGAGAAACTCTGTAATGATTTGCCTGCAGTGCTAGTGTGATAGAGAAACTCTGTAATGATTTGCCTGTAGTACTAGCGTGATAGAGAAACTCTGTAATGATTTGCCTACAGTACTAGTGTGATAGAGAAACTCTGTAATGATTTGCCTGCAGTACTAGTGTGATAGAGAAACTGTCTAATACATTTTCTTGAAAGTGTGTAAGATAATATCCAACTACATTAGTTTCTGGCTATGTCCGCCTATTTTTTTCAATACATTTCTTATATTTAGGGTACTGTTACAAACATTATCTTTCACTAAATCGTAAATTATAATTTTCGTTCTATTTTATTAAAGATTATGACGTCTCCAATCTGTTCTTGGTGTCACTTAAATACCACTGTGTTTGTGTGGTATTGTATAAGTAGACAGAAGACTATCATCATATAATGCTAGGACATTTTTACTGTTCTAAATTAAAATTTACAGTGCAGAGCGGTATATATAACAGTTTGATAATACAATTATAACGAAAATAATAACATCTTATGCCGATGTTGTTGATTTTGTGTTTGCTTTTGCCGCCTCAGAAAACATCTTCTCACAATTTCCAACATTTAATGTTGTGGTTTGTTACTTGTCATTTCCATCCCGAAAACAACTACTCAAAATGTTCAACATCTTCAGGTGCTGGTTTGTTACTTGTTTTTGCCACCCCAGAAAACTGCTATTCCCAATTGTTTATTGATGATCATAAATTGATAATAAACACAATCAACGTAAAATAGTTCAAGTTGGCTTTGATGATAATCTTAGTTTACTGACAGTAACGTAATTATGGTCAAACGTAGACAAGGGGTAAGACGAAGTTATAACAAACTATGACCGCCTTTCACTTACATACATTTACCATATACCATGGTATCAGTGAAGCAGGCATATAATTAAATTAAATACAACTAAATTCAAAATTTATTGCTCGATTTGATGAATTTTGCACATACAATATATTTAAAAATATTTGTATTCTGGTCCATAGTAAGCTTTGAGTTTCCAAACACTAAATTTAAAATCTAACTTAAATCTATATACTTAAGTCCTAGAGGACGTTTTCAACAGAAATCTAATAGCTATATCGCTTCCCATAAAAACAGTTAATCATATTCTTAGATTGTCGTAATATAATGGGTAAATTAAGTTATATCTCATTTGACGCCAAATCGCCTTCAAAACATAAACTACACCCAGGTAAAGACATGCATCTCACTCACTCACTCGTTTCTTCACTCACTCTATCAGTCACTCAATAACTCACTCACTCACTCACTCACTCACTCAATCACTGGAATCAATCAATCAATCACTGACTCACTTACTGACTCACTAACTCACTCATTCAATTAATCGATTTATCGATCCCTTCTAATGTTGGACACCATTCCTTCCGTTCGGAAGGTAATTTAGTCATAATTCAGAACTTATCAAGGGTTTAATATTATATGACCTGGTTTGAATTATCATATCGGCCTCCTGGGTAACATAGATTATTAGATATTAAAAGTATACCAATTAACAAGACAGAATCAATTACAAAATACTTAGTATACTAGAACAGACTTTCCGATAGTCCTTGTTTTTTGCCACATTGTACGCAAGCTTGTTTGGTCTCAAAAGCCATGAAAGCTGTTCAACGCAGTAGTGACGTCATGCACTCGTTTCAGATTTTGGCACCAGGATTACTGATTAGTGGTTTTCATAAATCAATATATATTGGACCAAATTCAACAGAAAATGGAATCTTTAATTTGATGAAAAGTATTACACTTACATTTTTAGCAATTGCGTTTTATTGAAATACTGAAGGATACCATTTCAACAAGGTAAAAAGTAGAGTGTTCCGAAAGCTGCCCAAACGCTTTTAAAAACCTAATGAGAAAAACAACCGGAACGAAGTGGTTCGAACCATGGCTGTTTTGCTGCATTAATTATTCCGTCCACAGCACGAACAGATGGCTTGGCCATTGTCTTGGTGTAGCCGAACCCGTCAGTGCTGACTTCTCAATCAATTTTTCATCGTATTTTCAAAAGACGCTTCCCACAGAATTGCGTATATGGGCGTTCCATGTCCAGTAACGAACGGTCTTACAACATATTATCTCGTCCAAAATGTGTTGTCAAACGAACGAGTCCTGATGAGTCACTGTCAACAACGACTCCAATCAAGTTTTGTTTTGTATTCGTTAACGCATGCGTATTACATGTCTATGACTAATAACAGCAAATAGGTTGCTGGAAACACGACAAAAATTAAGTTTCTTTTCAAATAATATAGAAAGGACATAATTTGAAATCACGAAATTTAAATTGTACATAATCATTTGTGTCATGCTCTTCAATACATTATTGTTATTTCATCTTGATCGATTTCATAACAACTAAATAAATACATTACGCCTTCAATTATACTAACGGTCAACAGTCATTGCCGTTGTTTTTTAATCCCAGGAGTGCAGGAAAGTGTAGGTTCCATTCCCAGCGAGACAACGCGTGTGGGAGCAATAAAAACGGCCATAGACGTGTCGATCTCGTAGTAGATCTTCGGGTGAACGTAAGGATAGTACGTGACAAAATAGATGGTGTTTGCCCGTATGCGAATAGAAATAACATAAAGATGAGATATATATTCGGGAGGTCAGCACTCCTCGCCATTTAAGAAAGCTTTGATACAAATCTGTTCTATAAAATGTGTGTCTATTTGGTCTCAGTCAATTAAAGTTATGATTGACAATTATAAGAGGTTATTTTTCAAATTCAACTTAAGGTGATTTTTCATAAAGACGACATTATTTTTGAGATTAAGTAATAAGTGATTTGCGACTTTCAACAAAACCTTACCTAGCCGTACACAACATTCGTTCGAATGATGGGGGTCTTACATATATATATCTATATCTATAACACTTGCCATTTATACATTTTGTTATTAGTTGATGTTTGTCAAAAATAGATATAGCCTAATAACATGTTGATAAGCATGTGGTACACCTGGCCAGGTGAAACACGGGTTACAGTTATGTGTGAATACCCAACTCTTTCAAAATCTATATTTGTATATTCTATGTGATACATAACTTAAGCAGACAACCATATTTGCTGTAGCTTTGTGTAAAGAGTTTTGTCTGTCGCGCAGACGACTGACGCATCGACGGACGCCATATTGTTTTGTAGGTGTATATATATAAATATATATATAACCATACATAAGTACAAGAAACCCAATTTGATAAACATTGAACGGTCATCGTACCTCGGGCATTTAACGGTCAAACCATGTTGCTGACCCTCTCACGTTCTACATACACACATTCCGCTGCCAACACGTGGTCAGTCCGGATGACCACTGATGACCATGGCCAGAAAGAGATCAATAATCGTGCAGAAAAGCAAGGCCATCGATAACAAACTCGCAAACTGAGATAGACCAGGTAGGGAACACGGGGCCTCTAGTCTTCCTACTTACCTAACATGTCCAACGACTTTTGTGTCTTGCTATAAATTACACGGAGCCATTTATAACAAGCAATATTTCACAAAATTGAATTGGATTTTTTTTAAATAAAGCGGTTCTTAATATTTTGTATTCGATCAAACTCATAATATAGTCAATGACTTATACAATGTAACATAGTGAGACATAACTGATCGTAATCCAACTCATTATTGTTGGAAATGTTTGAAACTTACCCACTTAACGAATGAAGATAATTATTTACTTGAAAATAACACCATCAGACTTTCATCTCCATACTTATACGCGTGCTAATGTAGACAATGGCGTCCGGGTAATTTTCGGTCGTGTTCCCTCCCCATCCATTCTATAAATAATCTTGTACGCAAACCCATGGTGTTTTTTTAAAAATCTGATTTTAAGTGAACACGTGTATTGTGATGGTCAGTGTATATATCAAGCTTGGTGTTAGCGGCGCTCACAAATTATGGGATCATCACCATGCACATCTTTTTTTTGAGGGGCCAGTTTTTGTGTTGCACATGCTAGCCGGCATTGTGCTTGGAGCAGGTTTGGTATGCATGGTAAGGCAGCGGCGGGGATGTGAATGCACTTTACACTGGCTAGTGTCGATTGGATAGTTTAGCGAAGACCAGTTGACCCCGATACCTCGGCCAACCCAGGTCAGCGACATCTTACCTCGTACGACCCTTTGTCAGTCGCGGTCTAATAGACACTACCAATATAAAAACATGTTCTGTTTGGCCAATCAGCAGGGCTGAATCTTCACGGGTTGACGAGCATTTGGGAAAAAATTGGCATCCAGGTGTTTCAAACCCCGTATTGACATGTAAACAACGGATTTAGCCCAGAGTATGGCTACTAGCATGATATATTAACTGACCGCGCTTTCACAGCAATCAAACCGAGGTCAAAGATATTCCAGATTATACCTAAGCGTTGGGTGATATTAACACATGCATTTATAATTAGAATAATATCGGTATCCTCGGACCTAGACCCCATCCACGAAAGGTCAAACGTTTTCTGCCGCTCTTGCCAGCTGTTGAATAGGAAAGTCGTTTTATTTGTTACGAGGGGTCTCTGAAAGGGCTTAACCTTGTTTTTGTTATCAGCTTGACCGTAAGTGACCGAGACCACGGCCGTAACTAAAGAGATTCTGCATGTTCACATGTCTCTTATCAGTAACTGACCAGTATCGATCTTCCGGTATACAATTAATTTGTGCTAGTCACTATCCACATAGTAGCATTTTTATTACCGACTGTGAGTTTTAGAGAAAAACGAAGCCGAAAAAAACAAACGAATATGAATAATAAATATAATTTACAGTATATATGATAATGCATTTCAATCTGTTACAAGGGAAACATACCGTTTGTTTCATAGTCAGAGACATAGCTGATCCGCTATATATTATATATGCTATTCCACAATCAGTGCACCGGTTTAGTAAAATTTGTATCTATTAGCCATAAAATAAAGTGTCATTCAAAAGACTGAACAATCGCAACAAATATATTTTCCGTCAAACATCAAGGGGAGACAAAAACAGAACACGAGGTACTTTTATGAGATTTCTCATTGAAACAAAATGGCGAACACAATTGCCGGTACAAGTTACATCTATTTCAGTTTATTTCAAAGATTTATCGTCAAACTATTTTTTTATCATTGGCTGAGTATGTAACGAATTGACTGAAATCTGCTCCACTGTTTGGAAAGAGGTGTCATTTAAACCAAATAAGTATATTAAGCCCATTTTCACCCTGTCACTCAGCTATTATATAGCTTTGGATCCCAATGCCCCGAGTATGCTTCCAATAAAGTATGATTGAAATATGCTTTTTTTAGTTTTGGAGGGGATTTCATTTTTAAAGCATATTAGCAAATTTTACACTGTCCCTTCAACCCTAAAGGCCTGCCCCTTTATCTGTATACCTTTTGATTCCCATGGCCTAAGGAGGTTACCTCTGTATACCTTTTGATTCCCATGGCCTAAGGAGGCTTCCTCTGTATAACTTTTGATTCCCATGGCCTAAGGAGGTTACCTCTGTATACCTTTTGATTCCCATGACCTAAGGAGGATACCTCTGTTACCTTTTGATTCCCATGACCTAAGGAGGTTACCTCTGTATACCATTTGATTCCCATGGCCTAAGGAGGTTACCTCTGTATACGATTTGATTCCCATGGCCTAAGGAGGTTCCCTCTTTATACCTTTTGATTCCCATGGCTTAAGGAGGTTACCTCTGTATACCTCTTGATTCCCATGACCTAAGGAGGTTACCTCTGTATACCTATTGATTCCCATGACCTAAGGAGGTTACCTCTGTATAACTTTTGATTCCCATGGCCTTAGGAGGTTACCTCTGTATACCATTTGATTCCCATGGCCTAAGGAGGTTAACTCTGTATACCTTTTGATTCCCATAGCCTAAGGAGGTTACCTCTGTATGCCTTTTGATTCCCATGGCTTAAGGAGGTTACCTCTGTATACCTCTTGATTCCCATGACCTAAGGAGGATACCTCTGTTACCTTATGATTCCCATGACCTAAAGAGGTTACCTCTGTATACCTTTTTATCCCCCTGGCTTAAGGAGATTACCTCTGTATACCTTTTGATTACCATGGCCTAAGGAGGTTACCTCTGTATACCTTTTGATTCCCATGGCTTAAGGAGATTACCTCTGTATACCTTTTGATTCCCATGGCCTAAGGAGGTTACCTCTGTATAACTTTTGATTCCCATGGCTTAAGGAGGTTACCTCTGTATGCCTTTTGATTCCCATGGTCTAAGGAGGTTACCTCTGCATACCTTTAGATTCCCATGACCTAAGGAGGTTACCTCTGATACCTTTTGATTCCAATGGCCTAAGGAGGCTTCCTTTGTATAACTTTTGATTCCCATGGCCTAAAGAGGTTACCTCTGTATACCTTTTGATTCCCATGGCCTAAGGAGGTTACCATCATTATTTGATTCAATTCTGCACAGTGGTTTGGGAGGAGATGTCGATTAATGCAAAAGTTGACGGACGACAATCGGCGAACGATGGACAAAGTACAATGTAGCAACATACGCTGTACCTACTGTTACCGCTGACCAGTTGGCGAATGCAGGTGAATGACATCTACAGTAAATCCGGCCAAATCGCAAATAACTTTGGCACGATGCTATGCTTACGATATTTTGAAATTTAAAATTCAGCTTTATTTTATTTTAAACTTGCTTTGAACGTTGTATTTATTATTCCGTGCATAAAAGAACACTGAAGCAATCTCATTTCAATGAAATAAAAAGCATTTGTTGCATTACTATTGGGTCTTATGCAGCTTGTGAACTCGTTCCTTTTAAATACACCCTTTTCGTATATTTTTGCATATTATCCCAAATAATCCTAAATTAGACATACATGTATAATGCAAAAGACTTGACGGTGACGCTATGGACTGTCGGAGAAAGCAATCTCACAGAATCTTTGTTCTCTCAAATGTTATAAAAATAAGTTCCTTTGAGAGTTATGAAACTAGTCCCATATATTGTTTTGATCTTGGCAATCCAGCGCTGAAATCAAACTCTCTGATCCGCGTCATTAATCTCCTTTGTAATGGAAATCGTTTGAAATGTATTTATATTACATAGGATATTAATTATGATATAAAAGTATATGATAAAAATAATAATATAACATAATTATCTCAAAAAGTCACGAAAACAATTTAGAACATTATATCCTTCTGAAATAACCTACCATAGACACTAGTTCTTTGACACCTCAACCCAATTATAATGTTTTTCCTGTTTCGATATGTTCCTAAGCTATCACAAAAACAAATGAGAAAAAATGAAATGTACACTAATGCTTTTCAATGTGACCCCAATTATAATGTTTTCCTAGTTTCGATTTGTACCTGAGCTATAACATGAAAAATTTGTATAAAAAAATAAATAAAAAATAATAATAAAAAAAAAATCAAGTCCGACACAGAATTCGTACAGCAAAGACACCTGATTCTTTGATTGAGGAATTAAAGGCTGATGAAAGGTTACCGATGAAGTAGTCGAACTAACGTTCATGCTATTTTTGAATCCAGCCAGCGTACTTGCGGTTGATGGAAGTAAAGTGATAATTTGTTGAGCACTTATTAAGGTAGAATGACGTACACGTAATGTACAGTTCGCGACCTCTATTTTCTTTCTCGAACAAAGGAAAATTCAAAGATATTAGATATTTTTTTCTTACCTTGATTTGCTTGTCCACGCTTGTTACGAGAAAGAAATATATAGATCATAATTTATTTTTTCAAAAAAGCATTTCCGCTACGGGGATTCGAAGCTTGAACCTCTGATTTACGAAGTAGGTAAGAAGAAGAAGAAGAAGAAGAAGAAGAAGAAGAAGAAGAAGGAGAAGAAGAAGAAGAAGACGAAGAAGAAGAAGAAGAAACAGGAAACAGGTTTCTATATTAATAAACGGTCAAAGTTTGTAAAAAATCACATGGTTCTCTTTTCGTGTATGCTTGTGTGTATCGTCTTTAAAAACATATATATTTAATCTGTTACATGTTTTAGCCTCAATCCAGTCAATGATGACTCAAACTAGAATGAAGCTGATTTCTACCACCAAGCTGGTATTTTTGGACAGTGACCGGCAATCAATATCATATTAGTTTAAACTTTAATTTAGTATCGGTATAATATTCCAGAAATACAAACATGATATAAATATAGAATTCGAAAAAAACAAGTACAAAGTACTTATCTTAATCCGTCTCCTTTTTTGTGAAACGGCGTTTGCACGGCTCTGACTAATATTATACATATAGATATAGATAAGATAGAGTATATCATTTTATATTTACATTTGCATGGCATTGTCACTATATAGCCTCTTTGAAAGCTGTGTCGTTGATGGGACTTTAATTACCATGCATCACGAGACACAATTCTTAGCGTATTAATACAACACTGACCGGAACTACAATATCCAATATAAATAAACATAACGGCTGCTGAAATATCGCTGGGCATTGTGAGATTTGACAATGCCATTGTAAATTTATGTGCAAGATAAAAAATAAATAAAAAACACTTTTATTACAACGAAAACAAGACCAATGTCTGCAATATCGTACAAAATGCACATCGGTTGAAATCACCAATGCTGGCAATGGAAACAATTTTAACGCTCATGCAATTTATCAGAAATATCGTCTGTTACACTGCACTGATCAACAGGGGTTCGTTACAAATGTCTGAAATACACATATTCTATAGACCTACTGACACATATGTTACAGACCTACTGATATGAGTCACAGCACACATAAACATTTCAGACATTTGTAACGAACCTGTGCTCCGTCGCAAGATCACTCACTTCAAACGCTATCAGTTTCACGCGTCTCGCATCCACGGTTCCTCAGTTTCTGACGACATGTCAAATAACGAGGCTGTTATAGAATCTACCGACTGTTGTCAGGTTCCCATACAATCAACAAATACATTCACGCCTGGATTCTTCACAAAATGAGCAAAGAGAAAAGTTCGAATTAACTTCCAAAAATAACTCCCTCGTGGAGGGCAAGGTCGGATTTACGGTGTTCACTGTATTTGTCCATGCGCGAAATTTGTTCCGGGGAAAATTGAAACAATTTCAAATATTACTTTCAGCTCAGAGTTCTATTGATAAACTTAAATCACCCTATAGACATATCATACGCAATTGTATTGATACTGAATTGTAGAATAAAATTGAAGTGTTTGTTAAAATTTCAAAGTACTACTTTGTTTGCCAATCAGCACGCGACAATACGCTGTTCAAACTATTGAACAAAATTGTGTGGACTGTCGATAAGGCGGGCATTTTTAATTTTAAATATAAATACAAAATAAAGTTAAAAAAGAACATAAGAGGCAGAGAAAACGTAAATATAAATATTGAACTGTTTTTGTATGGTATTTATGATCTATTAATGACACAGCTTTGCAAGCTGTGTCATTCAAATAGATCATCAATATCATACAAAAACCGTTCAATGCTTAAATGGAAGAGAAGAGGATGGGGGAGGAAGGAGGGGGAAAGGTGCAAAAGGGTTTAAAGAATAGGTTGTTTGGGTAAAGTATATAGCGGAGTAAATTGACTGCATAATGGGAGAGAAACTGGCTGAAGTATATTTTGTTAATGGACACATGTCGATGACTGTACATGTCACTGAGGTATTCAACACATGATGAATGAATTGCATAAAATGGAAACTCTCCATTCCGACCCCTGAGTATCCGACATCCAGTGGTGTACAACAACCAGCTGTAATTTTAAATATTAAAAGTAACATCAAACAAGACTATGACGGTTTATATATATATTCATACTGACATGTCGTGAAATACAGGGGCCGTACCAGTAGTATCACTATGTACCAAGTGTAAACATACGTGAAATCAAAATTGAGATATATAGTCGGGAGGAAGGCTTCTGAAGCATTGTACTCTTAGTTGTTGGCAATTCGGACAGAAGAGGAGGAAGTGTTCGGTTGCTTCAGCAGACTGATTACAAGTACACATGGGACTATCAACTAGGTTTCGTATATATAAATGATGTAATGATAAGGTGGAACATGATGGCTTTTAGCATTTAAGAACTGTTAAAGATTAGTAAGCGACGGGTTAGACTTGATATTATCGCGAATTGCATTCCATAGGTCAATAGAGGAAGGGTAAGAAAGAATCCTTGTGAAGCTTGGGTCTACAGTTGATTTGGCAGTAATTATTTGCGTTTCTAGTATTGCGAGAGTGTAAGTCAGAATGACGAGCAGGAAGTATGTTAGTTAGATAGGAGGGGCACTGACCATGGACAATCTTATGGAATTGTATGATTTTATGTTTTCTTCTTAGAACAGAAAGAGGATCCCAGCCAGATTCTAAATAAATTCGGTTTGACTAATTAGTTCAGTGGCCCTAGTAACAATTCTGGCTGCTTCGAGCTGTTTATTTTCTAATAATTGACTTTGTCCAATCGTGATGTTATGTTATGTTGTCACCATATTCTAAAAGGGGTCGTAGAAAAGTAAAATACATTTTTTGTAAAGTCATTCCGTCAATACTGAATTTGAATTCCCTAAGAATACCAATATCCTGTTATCACAAGTGTTTTTACAATCGAGTCGGTCCACAATTTGTGTAATACAATTCTAGTTACAACTCCTCCCATCCCCAATGCTGTGAAAACAATACATACAATTTCTATACTGACCTTTGTAATTTACATACTTTCTCTAGTGCATATAGGATATACTCATACAGAATACACACACACACGAAAATATAAAAGATGCTTACTTTTACACTATATAATTATATACTTCAAAATAATTACTAACTTAGCATTACTTACCTGTACTACTGTACTGCTATAACTCCCATGCTCCCAATGATTGATCATCTTTCTCACGTTTGTTAGCACATGACTGTGGTCAGTATGGCCGGATTACAATGACCCGATATGACCTCTACTAATAGCGAGTGCAGATTGTATTATCAAGTCTTAGACATTTAAATCCATATTTCAAACTTCGTGTACAAGGTTTCACATACAATGAGAACGTAATTGCCTCACCTAAATTTGTAAAAAATATTTTCAAGTAACGAGTATGTTGCGACCGAAGAATGACCACTCTTTGCTGACAGACAATACACAGAAGAGTTGGAGTTTATGTAAGGTCAAACCGATAGGTCACACTGACCAGTGGGTTGTTATATACAGTATAAGGGCCTCGCGGCTTGACCAAGTATCGTAGCAGCCGCGCCGGGGAGAAATGGGTTAAATGTGTCATGTATGTAGCGTTGTTTATTAAATTGTGTCTGTTTCTGTCTAAAACAAAAGATGTATAACGCTAGACACTGTCGCGCCTGGCCTAGCTAATTATAACAGCTCACACGATGGGGTCATTTGGCGGTCAGCAGGGTTTAATGTAGGTACATTTATACCTACCTGCAGTATCTGTGTATGTACATGTATCGGCGTATGATCAATACTGTTTAAACCACACGTAAACCCCGTCATTATACTGACAGTATTAACCATTGTAAACCATGACACTGAATAAAACGACACAGTATAGAACAAATTAACTTTACACGTTATCGTCACATGATCAACTCTTGAAAAATGTAACCAGCAATTTACCCATAATCAACTACTGACCATTGTATATACTCAACTACTGACCATTGTACATACTCAACTACTGACCATTGTACATACTTAATTACTGACCATTATAAATAGTCAAATACTGACCATTGTACATACTTACCTACTGATCATTTTACATTATCACCTACTGACCATTGTACATACTCAACTACTGACCATTGTTCATACCCAACTACTGACAATTGTACCTACTCACCTACTGACCATTGTACATACTCACCTACTGATCATTTTACATTATCACCTACTGACCATTGTACATAGTCAACTACTGACCATTGTACATACTCACCTACTGACCATTGTACATAGTAAACTACTGACCATTGTAAAATATCACCTACTGACCATTGTACATACTCAACTACTGACCATTGTACATAGTCAACTACTAACCATTGTACAAACTCAACTACTGACCATTGTACATTATCACCTACTGACCATTGTACATACTCACCTACTGATCATTTTACATAGTCAACTACTGACAATTGTACATACTCACCTACTCACCTAAATTTGTAAAAAATAACTGACCATTGCACATTATCACCTACTGACCATTGTACATAGTCAACTACTAACCATTGTACAAACTCAACTACTGACCATTGTCCATTATCACCTCCTGACCCTTGTACATACTCACCTACTGACCATTGTACATACTCACCTACTGATCATTTTAAATAGTCAGCTCTTTACCATTGTACATAGTCAAATACTGACCATTGTACATTATCACCTACTGACCATTGTACATACTCACCTACTGACCATTTTACATACTCACCTACTGACCATTGTACATTATCACCTACTGATCATTTTACATAGTCAAATACTGACAATTGTACATAGTCAAATACTGACCATCGTACATTATCACCTACTGACCATTGCACATTATCACCTACTGAGCATTGTACATACTCACTTACTGACCATTGGGCATACTCACCTACTGACCATTGTACATGCTCACCTACTGACCATTTTAAATAGTCAGCTCATTACTATTGTACATAGTCAAATACTGACCATTGTACATTATCAACTACTGATCATTCTCACTTACTGACCATTGTGCATACTCACCTACTGACCATTGTACATGCTCACCTACTGATCATTTTAAATAGTCAGCTCTTTACTATTGTACATAGTCAAATACTGACCATTGTACATTATCACCTACTGACCATTGTACATACTCACCTACTAACCACTGTACATACTCACCTTCTGACCATTGTACATACTCACCTTCTGACCATTGTACATACTCACCTTCTGACCATTGTACATACTCACCTACTAACCACTGTACATACTCACCTTCTGACCATTGTACATACTCACCTACTAACCACTGTAAATACTCACCTACTAACCACTGTACATACTCACCTTCTGACCATTGTACATACTCACCTTCTGACCATTGTACATACTCACCTACTAACCACTGTACATACTCACCTACTGACCATTGTACATGTTCACCTACTGACCATTGTACATGCTCACCTACTGACCATTGTACATACTCAAATACTGACCATTGTACATACTCACCTACTGATCATTTTACATAGTCAACTACTGACAATTGTACATCGTCAAATACTGACCATCGTACATTATCACCTACTGACCATTGCACATTCTCACCTACTGACCATTGTACATGCTCACCTACTGACCATTGTAAATTATCACCTACTGACCATTGCACATTAGCACCTACTGACCATTGTACATATTCACCTGCTGACCATTGTACATTATCACCTACTGTCCATTGTACATAGTCAAATACTGACCATTGCACAGTATCACCTGCTGACCATTGTACATAGTAAACTGCTGACCATTGTACATCCTCACCTACTGACCATTGCACATTATCAACTACTGACCATTGTACATATTCGCCTACTGACCATTGTACATTATCACCTACTGTCCATTGTACATAGTCAAATACTGACCATTGCACAGTATCACCTGCTGACCATTGTACATAGTAAACTGCTGACCATTGTACATACTCTCCTACTGACCATTGAACATTATCACCTACTGACCATTGCACATAATCACCTACTGACCATTGTACATACTCACTTACTGACCATTGTGCATACTAACCTACTGACCATTGTACATTATCACCTACTGTCCATTGTACATAGTCAAATACTGACCATTGTACATTATCACCTACTGTCCATTGTACATAGTCAAATACTGACCATTGCACATTATCACCTACTGACCATTGTACATAGTAAACTGCTGACCATTGTACATACTCACCTACTGACCATTGCACATTATCACCTACTGACCATCTTACATAGTCAAATACTGACCATTGTACATGCTCACCTACTGACCATTGTAAATTATCACCTACTGATCATTTTACATAGTCAGCTCTTTACTATTGTACATAGTCTACTACTGACCATTGTACATTATCACCTACTGACCATTGTACATACTCACGTACTGACCATTGCACATTATCACCTACTGACCATCTTACATAGTCAAATACTGACCATTGTACATGCTCACCTACTGACCATTGTAAATTATCACCTACTGACCAATAGTCAAATACTGACCATTGTACATGCTCACCTACTGACCATTGTAAATTATCACCTACTGACCATAGTACATAGTCATGATCACCTACTGACCATTTTACATACTCAACTACTGACCATTGTACATACTTACCTACTGATCATTTTACATAGTCAATCGTGCCCATTGTACATATTCTACTACTAACCACTGTACATACTCACCTACTAACCATTGTACATACTCACCTACTAACCATTGTACATACTCACCTTCTGACCATTGTACATACTCACCTTCTGACCATTGTACATACTCACCTACTAACCAATACTCACCTACTAACCACTGTACATACTCACCTACTAACCATTGTGCATACTCACCTACTAACCATTGTACATACTCACCTTCTGACCATTGTATATAGTCAACTACTAACCACTGTACATACTCACCTTCTGACCATTGTTCATACTCACCTTCTGACCACTGTACATACTCACCTACTGGCCATTGTACATACTCCCCTACTGACCATTGTACATACTCACCTACTGATCATTGTACATACTCACCTTCTGACCATTGTATATAGTCAACTACTAACCACTGTAAATACTCACCTTCTGACCATTGTACATACTCACCTTCTGACCACTGTACATACTCACCTACTGGCCATTGTACATACTCACCTACTAACCATTGTACATACTCACCTACTAACCATTGTATATAGGAAACTACTGACACTTGTACATACTCACCTTCTGACCATTGTACATACTATCACCTACTGACCATTGTACATAGTCAAATACTGACCATTGTACATTATCACCTACTGACCATTGTACATACTCACCTGCTGACCATTGTACATACTCACCTACTAACCATTGTATATAGTCAACTACTGACCCTTGTACATACTCACCTTCTGACCACTGTACATACTCACCTACTGGCCATTGTACATACTCACCTACTAACCATTGTATATAGGAAACTACTGACACTTGTACATACTCACCTTCTGACCATTGTACATACTCACCTTCTGACCACTGTACATACTCACCTACTGGCCATTGTACATACTCACCTACTAACCATTGTATATAGTCAACTACTGACACTTGTACATACTCACCTTCTGACCACTGTACATACTCACCTACTGGCCATTGTACATACTCACCTACTGACCATTGTACATACTCACCTACTGACCATTGTACATACTCACCTACTAACCACTGTACATACTCACCTACTGACCATTGTACATACTCACCTACTGACCATTGTACATACTCACCTACTGACCATTGTACATACTCACCTACTGACCATTGTACATACTCACCTACTGACCATTGTACATACTCACCTACTGACCATTGTACATACTCACCTACTGACCATTGTACATACTCACCTACTGACCATTGTACATACTCACCTACTGACCATTGTACATACTCACCTACTGACCATTGTACATACTCACCTACTGACCATTGTACATACTCACCTACTGACCATTGTACATACTCACCTACTGACCATTGTACATACTCACCTACTGACCATTGTACATACTCACCTACTGACCATTGTACATACTCACCTACTGACCATTGTACATACTCACCTACTGACCATTGTACATACTCACCTACTGACCATTGTACATACTCACCTACTGACCATTGTACATACTCACCTACTGACCATTGTACATACTCACCTACTGACCATTGTACATACTCACCTACTGACCATTGTACATACTCACCTACTGACCATTGTACATACTCACCTACTGACCATTGTACATACTCACCTACTGACCATTGTACATACTCACCTACTGACCATTGTACATACTCACCTACTGACCATTGTACATACTCACCTACTGACCATTGTACATACTCACCTACTGACCATTGTACATACTCACCTACTGACCATTGTACATACTCACCTACTGACCATTGTACATACTCACCTACTGACCATTGTACATACTCACCTACTGACCATTGTACATACTCACCTACTGACCATTGTACATACTCACCTACTGACCATTGTACATACTCACCTACTGACCATTGTACATACTCACCTACTGACCATTGTACATACTCACCTACTGACCATTGTACATACTCACCTACTGACCATTGTACATACTCACCTACTGACCATTGTACATACTCACCTACTGACCATTGTACATACTCACCTACTGACCATTTTAAATAGTCAGTTCTTTAGCATTGTACATAGTCTACTACTAACCATTGTACCTTATCACCTACTGACCATTGTACATTATCAACTACTGATCATTGTACATAGTCTACTACTGGCAATTGTACATACTCACCTACTGACCATTGTACATAGTAAACTACTGTCCATGGTACATAGTAAACTACTGACCATTTTACATACTCACCTACTGACAATAGTACATACTCAGCTACTGACTATTGTACATAGTCAACTAATGACCATTGCACATACTCAACTTCTGACCATTGTACATACTCAACTACTGACCATTGTACATACTCAACTACTGACCGTTGTACCTTATCACCTACTGACCATTGTACATACTCAAGTACTGACCATTTTACATTGTCAGCTCTTTTCCATTTTACATAGTCTACTACTGACCATTGTACACTATCACCTACTGACCATTGTACATACTCACCTACTGACCATTGTACTTTATCACCTACTGACCATTGTACATTATCACCTAATGGTTGCAGTTAAAAGTTTAAAATAATGGTCATAACTTCGTACATGTATTATTCTGTTTGACCGAAAGGTTCAAGATCCAAGAAAAATCGACTGTAATAGTGCAACCAAAGTCAATCTGCCGACAGCCAACCCCCTTCGTGTCGTCTGTCAGTTAGACGATGATTCAATTCAATTAAGAATGGCATAAAAAGCGAAACAATTATAGTAAAGATAAGTATGTTGCTTTTTTAAGTAACATGTAAAATATACGTCAACAAAATGTTAAATTTGCATATCATCAGCATCATCATCTAAATCATCATCATCATCATTATCAGCAGCATCATCATCATAAAAATCAACATCATATACGGCTCATTCATCATCATCATAATCATCAACAACATCGACATCATCATCATCATCGTCATCATATAGGCTGCCATTAGTTCAACCACCATCATTTTTTTATTATTATTATTATTATTATATTTTTTTTTACAAGACAAGACAAAACATATATGACATTGTTCATAAGTACATGATTGTTCATACATATTAAACAAAGATCATCATCATCATCTGACATCATCATCATATGTCATCATTTTTATCTGATATCATAAGCAGATATTAAAAAATTATTACATCCAGTTATCTATTTGATGGTTTAACTCATCCTTATTCATTAATTTATTCTGTTTATACACAAGGAACATTGGGTTTTTTTTAATTCAAATTTTATATGGTTTTTGAGGCTAGTCAGATTAAGTTCTATTTCTAGGCATTTAGTTTTATATATGTATTGTTTTATAAGTAGTATTATGATGTTTTCTATATAAAACATTGTATGGTTATATGTATGTTTATTAAAAAGGAATTCTTGATTTTCAAATCTCAGTGTAAGGTTTTTAGTTATAATATTTGTTTTCAGCTCGTCAATTAGCCTATCAACTTTTTCGCAATCCCATAGCATATGAACTATTGTTTCAGGGTGAATTTTACAGAAAGTGCAAAGGTTATTGTGTGATTTGCCAATTTTGAATAAAAATGTGTTTGTAGTGATAATTCTGTGGTTTATTCTGTACTGTAGCCACTATAGTTTGGAGTTGGTGGTGGTTTTAAAAGGACATTCATATATTTTTTCCATGTTTCTTCATCTATATAATCATTTAATATCCATTTTCTTTGAGAAGTAGGTTTAACATTATTTTTGATTAATATTAAATATATGTCTTGTGCTCCTTTACTATTTTTAAGTATTAACTTAAGATTGATAGGTGTATTTGGAAAAATAACTGTTTTTTTCTGAAGTAAAAATGTGATGATTTTTTCTTATAAAATGATGCACGGCATTCTTTAGGCCTTGGTTTGTCAAAAAATTAGTATTTATGTTATATTTTTCTTGAAATTCTTCAAAGTGGTAGAGTGATCCATCCTGTTTAATAATGGTATATACAAATTGTACTCCCTTTTTAAACCATGCATTTTTGAATGTAAATTTTCTGTCAATTTTAATTTCACTATTGAACCACAGAGGGTTTTCACGTATATTTGTGTTGTATATATTGCTAGAGATAATAGTATTGTACCATGCTTCTAAGACATCTTTCCAAAAGAGGTTACTACAATGTTTAGATTCTTCTTTCAATTTTTCAAGCCCACAGTTAGCTAATGTTTCTTTATCAAAATAAGTTTCTAAAATAAGAGCCCAATGTCCTTCTTCTTTATATACCGGTCTTATCCATGTTGCTTTAAGAGCAGTTATAAAAGATTTAAATGTACCATTTTCAGACCACCTTCTTCATAACTTTTAATATCACATCTCATTATTTTATCTGGTTTACCATTCCACAAAAATTCATACAGTATACTATTAACTTTTCTTATATATGTTTCATCAGGATTTGGTAGTGCTATAAATAAATGGTTAAACTGTGATATAAGTAGTGTTTTAATAACTGATATTTTACCTATTGGTGTAAGTACTCGTCTATTCCATGATGATATAAAAGATTTTAGTTTTATAAGTTTTTTTATCAAAATTCAGTTTTGTAATTCTGTGTAAGTCTACATCATAGTCTATCTCTAGCAAATTGAACGTTGTACTTCCCCATTGTAAATTACAATCTGTTTTGTAAGTGTTTCCACTATATTTTCTGCTGCCAATCCACACTACCTGGGTCTTGGAGAAATTAATTTTTATTTTTGCATAATAAGAGAGATCTTTTAAAGTTTCATCCAGAGATCTTTTAGAGCCATCAAAAATAACAGATGTATCATCTGCAAATTGTGATAAAAGAATTTCATTATCCCGTACAAATATCCCCTTAATGTTGTTGTTATTTCTAAAGTATCGATAAAATTTCTGCACATAAAATAAAAATATAAGAAGATACAGGATTGAGTGAATATTTTTTTGAAACAGTTTTATCCAATTAATTATAGTTGGGCCAAATTTGAAATATTTTAGGGTTTTTGCTATAAAGTTCGAAGAAACAGAATCGAAAGCTTTTTCTAAATCAATGAGAAGTATAAGTCCAGGAATATCATAGTCTTCTGTATATTGCATAACATCATATATTAAACGAGTATTTTCCCCTATGTATCTACCAGGAATAAAGCCAGTTTGGTTATTACTTATCAATTTGGTTATTATTGTTTTTAATCGTTCAGCTATTGCACCAGATGCCATTTTATAAATATTATTTAGAAGGGTAATTGGTCTCCAGTTCTTTAATTTGTTACGAGGTTTATCTCCTTTTGGGATGAAGTAATAATTCCTTGTTTCTGTGTTTCTGATAGTTCAGATATAGTATAACCATAATTTATTGATCTAAGAATAAAACTGTTTCCAAAATACTTTACACAATTCAACAGTGAAATCATCTGAACCAGGACTTTTATTATTTTTCATTTTTTTCAGGGTTTTGCTAATTCAATAATAGTAATTGGACCTTCTCAACTTACTGATTCAAGGGGGGATAACTTTGGCACAATTTATGTTCTTAAAAGTTCTTAAAAGATCAACATCCAGAAGTAACTGATTTTTCTTATATAAGTTTTCATAGTAGTTTTTAGTTTCTTGTAAGATTTCTGTTTGATCTAAAATTACAGTCCCATCTTCTTTAGTTATATTAGGAATTATCTTACTAGTAAAGTTACGTGATTCTAGCTCACAGAAGTATTTTGTTGGTTTTTCACCTTCACTTTTCCACTTGGCCCTTGACCGTATCATATTACCTGCTATCTTATGTTTTCTAATTTCTTCTAATTCTTTTTTCTTTTCATCTATGTTATTTAAATCTGTATTATTAGGAACTGTTTCTAAGTTTTTAATTTGATTTATGAGATCCTTTTCTCTTTCATTAGATTTTTCCCCACATAGCTAGAGTATGAAATGGTTTTACCCCTTATCTCATGAGAGTTTCCAAGAATAATTGATAATTTACAGTAAAGGTTATTTCATTTAAAGGAATTGCATTTGAATTATTTATGTTGTTTACTGGTAAAGAGTATTGTTGTTTTATAGTGTCTATAGTAGATTTGATGAGAATCAAATATTCTAAATCAAACAATAAAGAGTTATTAAATTTCCATAATCCCCTACTTTTTTGAAAGTTGTGAAAAGCTAAGTGTACCACCATTATAAGCAACTCTTTTGCTATAGCATCGACCACATGGTGGCAATGTCTACACTTCCATGTTAGGTAGGGATGTTACTGGTGTGTTGTCTACACTTCCACGTTCGATAGGGATGTTACTGGTTTGTTGTCTACACTTCCACGTTCGATAGGGATGTTACTGGGGTGTTGTCTACACTTCCTTGTTAGGTAGGGATGTTCCTGGTGTGTTGTCTACGCTTCCATGTTAGGTAGAGATGTTACTGGTTTGTTGTCTACACTTCCGTGTTAGGTAGGGATGTTCCTGGTGTGTTGTCTACGCTTCCATGTTAGGTAAGGATGTTACTGGTGTGTTGTCTACACTTCATTGTTAGGTAGGGAGGTTACTGGTGTGTTGTCTACACTTCCATGTTAGGTATGGATGTTACTGGTGTGTTGTCTTCACTTCCATGTTAGGTATGGATGTTACTGGTGTGTTGTCTACACTTCCATGTTCGGTAGGTATGTTACTGGTGTGTTGTCTACACTTCCATGTTTGGTATGGATGTTACTGGTGTGTTGTCTACACTTCATTGTTAGGTAGGGAGGTTACTGGTGTGTTGTCTACCCTTCCACGTTCGGTAGGGATGTTACTGGTGTGTTGTCTTCACTTCCATGTTAGGTAAGGATGTTACTGGTGTGTTGTCTACACTTCCATGTTGGGTTGTGATGTTACTGGTGTGTTGTCTACACTTCCACGTTAGGTAGGGATGTTACTGGTGTGTTGTGTACACTTCCATGTTGGGTTGTGATGTTACTGGTGTGGTTGTGATGTTACTGGTGTGTTGTCTACACTTCCACGTGTGTTGTCTACACTTCATTGTTAGGTAGGGATGTTACTGGGGTGTTGTGTACACTTCCATGTTGGGTTGTGATGTTACTGGTGTGTTGTCTTCACTTCCATGTTCGTTAGGGATGTTACTGGTGTGTTGTCTTCACTTCCACGTTCGGTAGAAATGTTACTGGTGTGTTGTCTACACTTCCATGTTTGGTATGGATGTTACTGGTGTGTTGTCTACACTTCCACGTTCGGTAGGGATGTTACTGGTGTGTTGTCTTCACTTCCATGTTCGGTAGGGATGTTACTGGTGTGTTGTCTTCACTTCCACGTTCGGTAGAAATGTTACTGGTGTGTTGTCTACACTTCCATGTTCGGTAGGGATGTTACTGGTGTGTTGTCTTCACTTCCACGTTCGGTAGAAATGTTACTGGTGTGTTGTCTACACTTCCATGTTCGGTAGGGATGTTACTGGGGTGTGGTCTTCACTTCCATGTTAGGTAAGGATGTTACTGGTGTGTTGTCTACCCTTCCACGTTCGGTAGGGGTGTTACTGCTGTGTTGTCTTCACTTCCATGTTCGGTAGGGATGTTACTGGTGTGTTGTCATCACTTCCATGTTAGGTAGAGATGTTACTGGTTTGTTGTCTACACTTCCACGTTAGGTAGGGATGTTACTGGTGTGGTGTGTACACTTCCATGTTTGGTATGGATGCTACTGGTGTGTTGTCTATACTTCCATGTTCGGTAGTGATGTTACTGGTTTGTTGTCTACACTTCCACGTTAGGTAGGGATGTTACTGGCGTGTTGTCTACACTTCCATGTTCGGTAGGGATGTTACTGGTGTGTTGTCGACACTTCCACGTTCGGTAGGAATCGATAGGGCGTGCCCTTATTGACAGAAATTCCCACGGGGTCTCCGATATGAATTGTTTGAACCTATGTTTGGGAATGAATAAAACACAATTCTTTTATTTAAAATTCAGTAATTCTGAAATCAAATAAAAGCTGTTTGGGTTTTTCTGGGGTTTTTTTTTTGTTTATTTGGTTTTT
This sequence comes from Mizuhopecten yessoensis, assembly GCF_002113885.1. NCBI lineage: Eukaryota > Metazoa > Mollusca > Bivalvia > Pectinida > Pectinidae > Mizuhopecten > Mizuhopecten yessoensis. Next base: position 145,139 of record NW_018408805.1, on the reverse strand, counting down.
TTTAAAATTTTCTTTAATTTGTATTTATAATTTATAAGAGGAAGTTGAAAGCTAGTGTCTATCCTATCTAATGAGGTTCTATCATACACAAGGAGATATAATTGACTTGTCGTAGTGCTTGTATCTGAATAAAGATACTTTAATACAATCGTTTAGTCTGAACGCTTGCCTGATCATAACTAAACACCATGTCTGGTATGTAAACAAGGAGATTTGTAAATGGTAACCTGTTATTAGGCCGTTGTGTCTCTTTTTAAAAAGATCCGCAGGGCCCGTATTTATGAAACCGTTCTCATGTTCACGCAATGTATTCTTTGCTCAAACCAATTTTCTTGTAACTCGCTTAAATCATGTTCAACGATCCAGAAGACAAAAGTGAAAATTGAACAGAGTTATCGACTTTAGAGTAAATATCTTCAATGTTTTCCAAACCAGTGAAAAATAAGATTTTTTTTATCAATTTTTGACGGGAACAATAAACACGGCTTGAGCACAAAATCCATGCTTGAGCATGAGAACTGTTATGAATACGGACCCGCCATATCCATGTGAGGTCCTATTGTCAAAAGTCGCGTCGATGTAATCAAAAAGTATAACCTTGGTCCTCCTGTGATCCCGTCCAAACAGCGCCCGTAATCGGCCTCTTTTTGGTTTCTGCTCAAACTCAATTGTCTTTGCGTAAGTGCATCCCATTATCTATGTCTGGTTTACAGCTTTCTCAACATGGACGAAACCATTGACGTCATAATAAGCATCTATATAGATGCTTCATCGTTGCGTCTATAGGCTTAGTTGATTTTGGAGAAAATGATACCTTTGGTCGCTACAGTATTATTTGCCATTAGTTTGCTTTAAACGTCTTTTTATCATGGTTGTCCCTGCAGGTAGGGCGTAAGAATTGTACTTGCTGCCCCCATTGCATATTCGTAAGAGGCGACTAAGTTTGGGGTCGTATCTTTTCTCTTCTTTCTAAAGAACTTTCTTCTTCCTAATGCCTCCCTTGACAATGCCTCACCTTTGGCCTGTAGTTGAGCGTTCGACCCTGTGTGGAAGGCTTTGGGTTCTGTCCCCTGACAAGACATATCAGAGTCTGTTAAAATGGTAGTTTCTACTCCTGCTTAACGCTCAGCAATTTATATGTGGGACGACTTGTTCGCTCGTTGTCAGTATAATGTGACCGGGTGGAGTGTCCTGCTGTGTGTCTTTGGCAGTATACGTATATTTCAGTGAGGTAGCACTATAAAGTCGGCATCAGTTCCACGCTATCACAAGGAGACAAACACGAACATATCGCAGTCTCCCAAAATACACACGCATACACTATACTCGCATGTATCTTGCACACAGGAGAGGCCGTCCTTAATTGACCATAGCTGTTGATTGGACGTTAAACAATTCTAAACCAAAACCAAACCAAACCAATTTAGCATGGTATGTTTGTTTTTCACTAGTATGATAGTACATGTACATAGTCCTCCTCACCTTGACATCGATTCCTGTTTTTAAAACTTGTTTTTCCTCTAGGCCAATCATGATATACTGAAATATGAACGTAATATTTGTTTTGGTTCTTGAGATAAAGTGCTCAGAAGATATCTGGAATAAATATTACGAAAACAATATGGACGAACATTTGAAACAGAATTTAAATACTAATAAACGATACAATAGTTTATAACTGTTAATGGAATTTAACTGTTAAGTCATTTCTTACACTTAAATTACATGGGAAAAGCAATAAAGAAAAACCGACTGAGAGAATCAATTTTCTAAATCATTTCCTCCCAGATGACAACCAAGCTTCTTGGTAAAAATGGATTTTAACATTATTTAGCCTTTTCATTATAAATTATTTATAAAATTCAAATGCTGTTGTCGTGGGAAAAAATCCATAATTTTATTTGAAACTATATTAAGAGTATTTCTGGAGAAAAATATATGAAAAAGAAAAAGAAAAGTTTTAGCCTAAGCGTTCATTGTAAGGAACGTTAAACTCCGATAAGAATTAGGCTTACTGTTCATTTCTCACCAGCCAGACGTCCGTATTTTAGTCTTCCCCTATATGGGAATCGGAATCATGTCTATGTTTTGCCTGTAGGATATATTTGTGTATGCTTTAGCAACACTGAAAAGCAAACCAGAAACGAAAATGACAGAACTCGGGGTGGACCCTTCGGTAGATATGTTTCCGTCATTTATATATATTTTAAAACATTCACAGTGAACCTTGTATGATTTACGCATTTTTGTGTGATATGTGTATGTTGATTTGTAACTGTGTACAGTTTTATTAAGAAAATGGACGACGTCACGATTGTTGTTATTTTTATACCCTTCCTAGTCCGACTACGCAGTACACACTGCCAATAATAACTAAGTAGATCGAGCTGTACTTATTTTAACAACTTTGAACTTTAATGTAACATATCACCAACGATGCTGTATATGCCTCTCTGATTCTGATAATGTACATATTATGTATCATGATTGTGTTTACACTTCTGAGAATTCTTTATTTGGAATAAGACCCGTGATATACCATATAAACAAAGTACCGTGTACAATCACGGAATTAGATTAGTCCGTGGTACCATACAGGAGTTTGCAGTTTCGTTTTGATAGTACTAAGTAGTCATATATTACTACCTGGCCTCCACTGTTCTAGCCCAAGTTTCCCCTGGCCCTGAGTGGCACCAGACTTAGACATTTTGTAGATACATTGTAGATGTCTTATAGATGTTCCACACCAGACATCTACTGTACATGTAACGTTATCTGTCAAAATGTCTAAGTCTATAAGTGTCAGGACTAGATGATACGCAGGCTAACTATTTGTGAGTTTTTGTTGGAAACAATTATAAATAATTGTCTTAAACCCCTCCTGTCGCACAATGCACTGTCTGGTTTATTTGTTCAATCTGATCATGTCGGCAGGTTTGTGTAAATCTATTGACATCTGTTTTATAGATGAATGAAAGGATAGAATTTACCAATGTATCGTTAGATGCAGAGGCCCTGTCACCTATAAAGAAGAAACAGCCCAGGAGGATCCTGCACTTTAGTGATGGCATCCTGGAGGAATACTCTACTGACGAGGACGAGGAGGAAAAGAAACCAGCTGAGCCTCCTGTAGACCCTGTATGTTTGTTATACAGTATAACCCCACTTCCTCGAACTCGGTTTACTCGAATACCCCTCATTCATCGAACAGTTTATTTTGTCCCGATCGGGTTCGTATATATTCTTTGTAAATAGCCCTGGACTAGCTGAACCGAAATTTGTCCCTGACTCTTCATTGTCATAGTATTGATTCTATCTATTCGTCGAACCTGTGTGACATATCACGCCTGTATTTTCCTGTGTATCACACCGGCACTGTGAAAACACCTCTGGCTAAGACTACAGTTTACCAGTATTGGTGACATGATTTACTTAATAGCATATAGTACCGTTTTACAATACGTACGTATGTTTAATAATTATCACTCAAGATTTGACAAATATATAGTTGACGATCTAGGACCAACCTCGGATTACTCGAATACCATGTATTCCTTGAACTATTAATCTGGGACCTATGCGTTCGAGTAAATGGGGTTTTACTGTAGTTTGTAATTTATCAGCTGTGTTTTGTAGTTATCCTGGTCCAAATGACCAAGGTATATGCTATTGTAATACTGCAACACTTGACATTTGTTGTCTGTCAGACAAATTTTCATCAAGCAACTTTTTTAGCCCACCATCATCTGATGGTGAGACATTCAAATCACCTTTCGTCCGTGGTCCGTTCGTCCTTAAACAATTCTTGTTATGATATCGCTTTTTCTCAGAAAGTACAAAAGGGATATTTCTCAAATTTGATAAGAAGGTTCCCCTTGGTCTGTAGTTGTGCATGTTTACTTTAAAGACTAATCATAAAAACAAAATGGCCAAAAAGTAGCCATCTTGAATTTTAGCAGTGAATGTTTGTTACCGGTATTTCTCAGGAATTTTTTAAGGGATCTTTCTCAAATTTTGTGTGTAGGTTCCCCTTAGTCTGTTGTTGTGCATGTTTACTTTTGAGACTGATCATATTAACAAAATGGTCGAAGGTGGCCTGGCCATCTGGGATTTTAACAGTGAATGTTTGTTAACTCTATTTCTCTTGAAGTTTTAGAGGGACCTTTCTCAAATTTGATATATTGGTCCCCCTTCAGTTTAGTTGTGCATGTTTACTTTTGAGACTGATCAGATAAACAAAATAGCAGACAGACGGCCATCTTGGATTTTGACTGTGAATGTTTGTTAGCGCTATATTTCAGGAAGTTCTGGAAGGATCTTTCTCAAAATTGACATGTAGTTTCCCTTGGTCGGTAGTTGTTCATGTATACTTTTGAGACTGATCGTATAAGTAAAATGGCCAAAAGGCGGCCATCTTGAATTTTAGCTGTGAATGTTTATCGCTATTTCTCTGGAGTTCTGGAGGGATCCTCCTTAAATTATGTGTATATAGGTTCCCCTTAGTGTGTAGTTGTGCATGTTTACTTTGAAAAGTGATCATAAAAACAAGATGGCCACATAAAAAACAAGATGGCCACATGAAGTACTAATAAGATCTTTCTGATATTGTAATGATAAGGCCTTTTTAGGTCACCTGAGACAAAGTCTCAAGTGACCTATTGCGATCGCCTTTTGTCCGTCGTCGTCCGTCGTGCGTCCGTAAACAATTTACATTTTCGACTTCTTCTCCAAAACCCCTGAACCAATTTCAATGAAATTTTGCAGGGACCTTCCATGGACAAAGGTCAACAAAAATAGT
>NW_018408805.1:120282-137891 GCF_002113885.1 Mizuhopecten yessoensis | reverse complement strand
AACATTTACCAATATTTTCAAATTCTTATCCATTGATGACATGACAAGTATTGTATTTCACTTAGTTTACATGCTGATTTCCACATCACATCTAAACAATAAAATAAAGCTACCAGTATCTATGATATAACTCAGGTGACCGCTAAGGCCCTTGGGCCTCTTGTTTTTACCACTGTCACTATTCTGAAATATTTGTTTTACTCCTTTCCGTTTAAATACATGCCTTGATGCATTTTACAGAATGACATTTGTTTAAAATTTGAATGTTTGTAAACAGAAAAGAAATGATTGCAGGTATCAAACTCAGAATCTTTACATTCTAAAGCCTTCACTTATTAAATATTGTCATCCAGGAATGTTAACTCCACCATATCAGAATCAGTATGAGCCACAAAGCCTATGGGAAAACAATGAACATCTAAAGATACATGACAGGGGGAATTACTCTTAGTCAGAAAAAATCAGAGTCAAACTCTCCTGGTAGCAGTGTACATTAGCGTACTGTGGCCATGGGTGATATTTTTGTACAATGCCCATGTAATATTACAGGTATCAAAATGAAAAAAAATCAGCATTAAAATTGGCATATACATGATGAAGTGGACTATGTGGGCTTCACATTTAAAAAAAATCGACTGGTTTGAGACTACAGTTTTGGCCATTTTCAAATCTCTTTCTACACAACAAAAGCTAGCTTTTCATGTAGTATTTTTTTGTACTCAGCACATGTGTAAATATTGTGAAAAATCCACCGGAATGACCTATGCTAGAACGTGAGTATTTCTGTTACTGAGTAGGCAATATTTGATTTCAGGCAGGTTTTCAGAAAAAAATATCTACTTGCAGGGGTCAAATTTTGGGTTAAAAATCATGTTATTTTGCATTTTTTGGTGGTTTTTTTTATGAGGTATCCATGGTTTTCACAACTCCCAAATCTGGGGAAAACAGTTTTTGAAAAAGAATCAGTCTTCTAAACAAAATGAATTCAAAACGTAGTTTATAAATATATATATATATTATAAAAAGAAAAATTCTCAACAACCAGTCTTTAGTACTTTCATCTCTTCTAGGAGATTCTTTAGACATATATATGTAGGTGTACTGTGCAGGTTTAATAGTGTATCAGTCTGAGACATGCCCTTTATTTTTAGGAACAGGCCATTTCTACTGTCCTCTGCTACCTCTTTGTGGTTATTACTGATGTAGTGATACCCTTAACCCTAAAACAACAAAAACTAAAATAGTTACAAGTTCTAACATCCATACAACGTTCTCTTGTCTTTTTCAGAAATCACTGACCTGGGTTCCTTGGATTTGGTATTATACAGCATTTGCAGCAATGAAAACATTAAAAGGTAATCTGTTGCATCATCATAATGTATTGACTATGTTCCAGATACAGTATCATCATCATAATGTATTGACTATGTTCCAGATACAGTATAATTTTAGGTTTGGTGATCCAAGTATTTCAGGTAAAACCAGTGGTATCATGTGGAAAACTGCTATATTTTAAGTTCCTATCTCAAAAATATGTCAATATAAATTTGTGTACTGGGTACCTCTTTAACTCATTGCTAAAACTTGGAATTCATCCAAGATATTTTATTAGCTCACCTGGTCCAAAGAACCAGTCGTCCGTCCGTCAACTTTTCCTTTAAAACGCTACTAGTCCTGAACGGCCAGGTAGATTTTGACTAAATTTGGTCTGGAGTATCCTTAGGCTAAGGGGACTCAATTTTGTATAAACGGTGGGTGTGCCCCCCCCCCCCCCCCCCCCCGGGGGGCAGGGCAGAGGGGCGGGGCCCAATAGGGGAAATAGAGGTAAAACCTTGAAAATCGTTCTTCTACCCTAGGGATTAAGGGATTTTATTCTAATTTTGTCTGGAGCATCCTTGGGCCAAGGGGACTCAATTTTTAGCTTTGGTGAGCTTATGCCATACTGCAGCGTCCGTCGTCCGTCAGTCCGTCAACTTTTCCTTTAAAATGCTACTAGTCATGAACGACTGAGCAGATTTATCCTTGTATTAACTGTGGGTCTTGCCCCCCTGGGGGCTGAGTGGCAGGGCCCAATAGGGGAAATATAGCAAATACTTTAAAATCCTTCTTATTCTGTAGGAATGAAAGGATTTGTTCCATATTTGGTCTGAAGCATCCTTGGGTGAAGGAGAACCAATTTTGTATAAACCGTGGGTGGGGCCCCCCAGGGGCCTGAGGGGTGGGTCCCAATAGGGGAAACATAGCAAATTATTCTTCCGTAGGAATAAAAGGCTTTGTTCCATATTTAGTGTGCAGCATCCTTGAGTGAAGGACAACCAATTTTGTATAAACCGTGGGTGTGGCCCCCCAGGAGCCTGAGGGGTGGGGCCCAATAGGGGAAACATAGCAAATTATTCTTCCGTAGGAATAAAAGGATTTGTTCCATATTTAGTGTGGAGCATCCTTGAGTGAAGGAGAACCAATTTTGTATAAACGCTGGGTATGGCCTCCCAGGGTCCTGAGGGACGGGACCCAATAGTGAAATATAGGTAAAACCTTTAAAATCCTTCTTCTGCCTTAGAGATTAAGGGATTTTATCCTAATTTAGTCTGGAGCATCTATGGGCCAAGGGGACTCAATTTTGTATAATCATGCAGTGGGTATGGTCTCCGAAGGGGCAGAAGGGCGGGGCCCAATAGGAGAAATAGACGTAAAACCTTTAAAATCCTTCTTCGACCATCGGGATTATGGGATTTTATCCTTATTTAGTCTGGAGCATCCTTGGGTCAAGGGGACTCAATTTTGTATAATTGGTGGGTATGACCCCCTAGGTTGCATATAGGGGTGGGCCTCTGTTTGAAGTTTGTTCTCAGTATATCTCAAGTACTGGATGGATCTTTCTGAAATTGCATATGTACTTACAGCACCTACTTCATACCAATTATTTTAAACATATTAAGGTGAGCGATACAGGCCCTCTAGGCCTCTTGTTTATAAATGGAGGGTGTGGCCCCCCTGGGGGCTGAGGGGCGGGACCCAATAGGAGAAATATAGCAAATTATTTAAAATCCTTCTTCTTCTGTAGGAATGAAAGGATTTGTTCCATATTTGGTCTGAAGCATCCTTTGGGGGAAGGGGAAGCAATTTTGTATAAAGCATGGGTCTGGTCCTCCAGGGGCCTGAGGGGTGGGGCCCGATATGGGAAACATAGCAAATTCTTTAAAATCCTTCTTATTCTGTAGGAATGAAAGGATTTGTTCCATATTTGGTCTGAAGCATTCTTGGGTGAAGGGGAACGAATTTTGTATAAACAGTAGGTCTGGACCCCCTGGGGCTGAGGGACAGGACCCAATAGGGGAAATATTGCAAATTCTTTAAAAGCCTTTTTCTTGTGAAGGAATGAAAGGATTTGTTCCATATTTGGTCTGAAGCATCATTGGGTGAAGGGAAACCAATTTTGTACAAATCGTGGGTCTGGCCTGCCAGGGGCCTGAGGGGCGGGGCCCAATAGGGGAAACATAGCAAATTATTCTTTAAAATCCTTCTGCTTCTGTAGGAATGAAAGGATTAGGTCCATATTTATTGTGGAGGATCTTTGGGTAAAGGGGAACCAATTTTGTATAAACCGTGGGTCTGGCCCCCCAGGGGCCTGAGCTGTAGGGCCTAATAGGGGTAAAAATAGCAAATTATTCTTTAAAGTCCTTCTCCTTCTGTAAGAATGAAAGGATTTGGTCCATATTTAGTGTGGAGCATCCTTGGGGAAAGGGAAACCAATTTTGTATAAACGGTGGGTGTGGCCCCCATGGGACCTGAGGGGCGGGGCCCAATAGGGGAAACTGAAGTAAAACCTTTATAATCCTTCTTCTACCATAGGGATTAAGGGATTTTATCCTAATTTTGTCTGCAGGATCCTATGGCCAAGGGGACTCAATTTTGTATAAACAGTGAGTGTGGCCCCCCTGGGGGCAGAAGGTAGGGGCCCAATAGGGGAAACATAGCAAATTCTTCAAATACCTTCCTCTGTATCAATGACATGATTTTGTCCAAATTTGGTATAAAGCATCATTGGGTGAAAGGGAATCAATTTTGTTTAAACAGTGTGTCTAACCCCCCCCCCCTGGAGGCAGAAAGGCGGGGCCCAATAGCGGATATAGAGGTAAAACCTTTAAAATTCTTCTTCTACCATAGGGATTAAGGGATTTTATCCTAATTTAGTCTGGAGCATCCTTGGCCCAAGGGGACTCAATTTTGTATATGCAGTGGGTGTGTTCTCCCAGGGGGCAGAAGGGCGGGGCCAGTAGGAGAAATAGAGGTAAAACCTTTAAAATTCCTCTTCGACCATCGGGTTTAAGGGATTTTATCCTTATTTAGTCTGGAGCATCCTAGGACCAAGGGGACTCAATTTTGTATAATTGGTGGGTATGACCCCCTAGGTTGCATATAGGGGTGGGCCTCTGTTTGAAGTTTGTTCTCGCTATATCTCAAGTACTGGATGGATCTTTCTGAAATTTCATATGTACTTACAGCACCTACTATGGAGTGCTATATCTTTATGTTGTACCAATTATTTTAAACATATTCAGGTGAACGATACAGGCCCTCTGGGCCTCTTGTTGTTTCAAAACAAAGGGATTACACAACAGGCAAAGACTACATAAGTCTTCTCTTATTCCAGTTAAAGCATGTAAAACATGTACATATAGATAATACAGGGATCAGGAGGGACAGGTGATAGAAATTGATTGTTTAGGAGTATTACTAATTTTGGGAATAGTGACACTGTGTGTTAACGACACCGGATATTGCTACCAGGCAGGCGCTGATCACAAAAAGTGGGCTTCTGTTGCAGGTGAGTTTTTTAGGTCACTTGAGCTAAAGCTCAAGTGACCTATTGCTATCTGTTTTCGTCTGTCGTCGTCCGTCGTCCGTTAACATTTTACATTTCAAACTTAAAGTCAAGTTATGCTGGGCCGATTTAACTGAAAGTTGGTAGGAATGATCGCCTCATGGTCCTGACAAAGTGTTGTTATTTTTCGGGTCAATCAGAAATACAATTTGGCTGCCATGGCCGCTATTTTGCTACTAAGTTCTAATAGGCCGATCTCACTTAAAATTGGTCTAGGAATGATCAGCTCATGGTCCTGACAAAGTTAAGTTAACATTATACTATTTTTTACTCAAATTGGTACATATTTCAACAACAAAAATAAATACTGTAGACTCAGGTGACCGTTTAGGCCCATTGGCCTCTTGTTTTATATTTTCCTTACTTCAGAGGCTTGTATGTTCTTAGGGCTTGTTGGATCAATTCCTCACATTTTCAGCAATTGCGTCAACTAAAGAGAACATTCCTATATGGGTTGGGGGGGGGGAACAAATTTAACTACTTGTAACTAACTAATATGTATATGCATTACATACATTTATCGTATTTTCTAACTTCTTGTAAATTATGAGAAATATGCTGACATAATTTCGTTGCATTGTACGGCGACTTGCAATTTGCATGTTCCGTACAGTAATCTAAAAAACAAACATTCAATCTGCCGTCCAGTTCGACGAAATATTTTTGACGATATTTTATACAATGCTTTCACTGACACAATGAATGTGTGTAATGTAGATACATCTATATTTAGTTGTAGGCAGTAAAATGTGTGGAGTATACTACAAATGTTAATTCAGACACGTGATAGTTATAACTCGTAAATTTTCATCGATACCAGACAACGTGTTTGAAAGTCTGGAAGAAATATTGACCCCTATATGAACTTTTTCTATGGTTTAAGTAAATACTGAAAATGTTAGGTATTGATCCAAAAAGCCTCAAGAATATGACAGCCTCTGAAGTATGGAAAATATAGAAAAAACTCACCTTCAGCTGCAGTCCACCTCGTGTGATCACCGCCTGCCTAGTACCAATATCCTGTGTCATTAACGCACAGTGAATGAGTTGAATTGTTTAGATTTCCTGTTAATTTATAGCTTTGAGTTGATTCTCAAATCGAGAGTTTTAAGTAAGTTTGATCAATATCTTATAAAATTGAAACTCATTCACAAATTGTCCATTATACATCATGTATAGACCATTCAAATTCTTTGGGTACCTGGTCATAAATATGACTGAAATAAATGTTTGTGTAAATATATGGACACATTTCATATATATTTCTTGTTTAATAGTACGGTATATATGATTATTTGCTTTACCAGGTGCCGATTTCTGTGGAGAAAAATTGGCTTGGTTTTTCGGCATCACAACACCAAAATATCAATATGCTATAGATGAATTCTACAGATTGAAAGAAGAGGTAAAGGTTTCTTTACGTCAGAACTTTGTCACTTGTGGTCGTGTAATGCATGCTTCTTCGCAAGGAGAAACAGTATAATTTTTATACTTATTCGATTCAGTCTTTGATAATTATTTAAATGATAAAACCCTCAAAAGTTAAAATGTAGCAAGCTGAATCTTAATATACTCCATTTTATGTACATGTTGTATCATTAACAATTCTGTCTAATCATTGAACATTTAATGTTTTTTTCCCTTTGAATACTATGGATGTTTCGCTTCTACAGCAGAATATATGACTATTTTCACTTATGCTTCACAAGTGTGAAAAATATCAATATTCTTGAAATATATATGTGTCACCCTGGTAAAATACTAGCCGCTTCCTACCGACTCAGCTAGGGAGAATTTCTCTTTAGGTCATTCAGTAAAAGTGTAAGACTAGTAAACCAGAGGTCAGGGGTTCGACTCCTAGCAGAGACTTTGAAAAAAATAATGACCACTGTTACATACATGAATGTTATTTACCCAGAAAAAACATGAAACATCCTCTATTTATTGAAACAATATGTTGTATGTTTTGCAATGTACTGCATATATTAAAATATATTAATTTGGGTTTGTCCGTCTGTCAGTCTGTCTGTCATGCTTCGTTTCCATGCAATAACTACAACAAATGTTAACCAATTTTTTTCAAACTTGATCAAAGGGTTAAATGCCTAAAGGGCTCGGCCAAAAAGTTCAACCAATTTTTTTCAAACTTGATCAAAGGGTTAAATGCCTAAAGGGCTTGGCCAAGTTTGAAGACCACTTTCAGCGGACTTTATTTGGCGGAGTTAAGGCCCCTTGAATAATGAAAAACATCATTATCTGCCGTTTCTGTTTATTCAATCTCGCAAATATTATCTGATTGTCCTCAAACTTAATAACAAGGTTCAACACATTAAAGACTCGGCCAAGTTCAACAACCACTTTAATCAGACTCCATTTGGCAGAGTTATGGCCCCTTGATTAACGAAAAACATCATTATTTGCAGTTTCAGCTTTATAACTCTAGCAAATATTAGCCAAATTCCTTCAAACTTGATAACAAAGTTTGTGTTCCTCGGTCTTTCCACCCATCTTGGGCACTCTTTGGTTTTCGTGTGATAAATGCTGTAGATATTGTTCAGATGTTTCAACCAAGTTCCGTATGCACATCCGACTCATGCTAAGTTTGCCAATCGATGTGATTTGTGCATATTTACAGAAAATCATTGAGGTATAGGGCTTTTCTTTTTCTTCAAGTTTTAAGCTTGACGTTATGTCTCAACAGCACGATACTCAAATGTGTAAACATAACCTCAATAATGTTAACCTTCAATATGTCCTGCAAGCGGGGGATATAAATTCCACGAATTTGCTTGTTACCAGACGTTTACAGTATGTTACAGTAGCAGTCGTACGGCCACATAAGATAAACAATAGATTGAGCTAATGGTTTGTTACAGAACCATTTCTAATCCATCGGGATGATTATGTCTATTTCAGGAGGAGAAAGAGAATGCGAGACAAGAGAAAATATTGAAGAAGTTGGAGGCAGAGAAGTTATCAAGTGTGGATATAGAAATAGACTTTAAAGGTGTCCCGTCCCAACAGATGCCAGGGGCTAACACCACAGAAAACGTGGACAAATACTAGCATGGAAACAACCCAGCATCAAGTTCCTGTGTCAATTAAAGTGTTACAAGTTTGCAATTTCTGAAAAGTAGATTTTTGCTATTATACCAAAATATGAATAACCATGTCAGATATCCCTCCATTTTCAAAACAGTTTTCTTTACATATTTAGATGTTTGGTACATGGCATTTTACGGTATTTCAAGATTTAAGTTAATTCTTTGTGTCTGAATCAAGAAATGTTTCATGTTCAGTTTTATTTTGTTCAGCTGAAAGAAAATGTATGGTCCAATTTGTTTTTATGAATACTATAATTACACTGCACTGAGGAATATTTTGATTAAGTACAGTAGCAAAAAAAATATTGTTTAAGAAAGTATTGAGAGGAATTTATTTTAAGATGTTGGAGCCAGTTGTCTGTGATACTTTAGTGTGTCCATGTGATCTGAACTTAGATAACTGTAGGGAGCTGTATTGAAAAAGAGACGTTACAGCTGATGTATCTTACGACGACCATTCATGTACCAAAACCCGGAAAGTATTGTCAATAACCAGCCCAAAAGGAACAACAATCCACTCTTTGACGAAGGATCATGTATGTTTCGCAAGAAATTAATTTTGGCATCAGTTTAAGAGATAATTGTATGCTCATGAAAATGTACATGTCAGATTTAATATTTCTTTAAAATGTATTGATATTTCACTTCTTTTAATCCGAAAGTAATTTCTCCCATGTTTCTAGAATAAATTTCTTCTAGTATTGGATCAAATTTTAAAAGATTCCTTTATAAATTAGTATGTTTATTTGTAGGTTTCAAAAAAGATCATTTGGGTATAAAACAAGAGAAATGCAGTGTTTTGTTTCATTACAGACTTAAATAATATTGCATGTACAATGAAAATTGAAAATAGATTCTATTAATGCCATCAAACGTATTTAGTTTTTATAATAACTGGCAGATACTTAATTCTTAGCCCTAACACAGAGTTGTCAAACCAGACAACAGAATGGACCTTTAACATATAACCGTACCGGTATATGATATATATGGGGAACATATTGAGGAATGATTCAAATTTTAAAATGTATAAGTCTTTGAGTGTGCAGGAACTTAAAAGAGAGCATTTTACAGAATCAAAACAAAATAGATTGTTTGCGACCTACATTGTGTGAAATTATATAGATGTTATGGTTTCCCAGCCAATTTTTTACAACACAAGGGAAGAAACTCGTATATTATGTGTAAGGGGGAGACAACTTTGCATTCACTGTTGTTAGGGAGATATTGGCTATATTGGATAGTGAAAAGGAAAATGATTAGGTCATTGTTTGTTGAAACACTTTCTGAAATGGTTTTAAGGGTTTGTTTGATGAATTATTGAATATGCATTATTAATATTGAACATATTTTGAAGTATATTTTGCGGGTTTTTTATGTTGACAAGAGTGAAAGACAATGTATATAAGTGGATGATTTAATTTGTTAAGTCAATAGACTACTAAGTGTTACAGTTGTGTGGCTATGTGACTGAATTAAACATTGTATGAATAGAAGTTCAAAATACAGCTTTTATCTTCCCTAAGATGACGTACATAATTTCAACAAACCAATTTTTGAAGTCATTTTGAAAGAAAAAAAGATAAAATGTGAAAGAAATAATTTCCAGATTGCATATTTCTCCTTCTCCAGTTTTCTTTTTAATCTTGAAAAATAAATACAAAGAATCTGAAATATATGCATATCATATTTTCCCCTTTGTTTCCAACACCAATATCTTCAGAAGTTCTGAACTATTTTATTTTACCTTTTGGTAATTAATTTACTTTCATAAAGGCATTCATTGTGTTGTTAAAGTAATGAACTTTATGTCTCGTAACAGCCAAATAGTTTCCCAAAATGTAAACACATTGGTGTGTTTTGGTGGCCTACCATATAAAAACTTAGAACAATGTTGTACCTGTTTTAACGGTAAATTTTTGGGGATTGACATCTTCGCTAGCCAAGGGATACGATCTGGTACGATCAGGTCTACCTCCTATTCAGAGAGAGCTAACTTGAGCGTAACCAATGGAGGATGGAGGACGGGTGATCTACTTTAAATAAGTAATTTTGTCTTAGATACAGTGTGATGTGTTGATAGACCGCCTTACAAGTAACCAAATCAACTCATTGTCATGTATGTTATGATTATTTAAAATGAGTGCTTATTACAATAAATATAGTATGGTGTAATATGTATATGTATGTGTTGATTATAATAAATATGGTATGGTATAATATTTATAGTATTGTATAACATAATATCATGTATGTTGGGATGTTTTGTTAAATGGTCGAGTACAGTATGTGTTTTTGTTTTGTGAGTTTTGATCATTAATATATTTTACTTCCATTTCGTCTGATGATACGCAGCAGTCTGTAAGTGAGTTTATTATATTAAACAAACTTTCAAATTAGTCTCAATTTTTATTTTAATCAATTCATGTTATTTGAACCAAATTGGAATGGAGATAATAAAATTGTGTTTTTTCGCGGCCGAAAGGGCAAGTGAGCTTATGCCATGGCACAGGGTCCGTTGTACATAAACTTTTTCTAAAAATCACTACTTGTCATAAACGGCATAGCAGATTTTAAATAAATTTGGTCAGAAGCATCCTTAGGGGAAGGGGGAACAAATTTTGTATAAATGGTGGGTCTGGCCCCCCTGGGGGCTGAGGGGCAGGGCCCAAAAGGGGAAATATAGCAAATTCTTTAAAATCCTTCTTCTTCTGTAGGAATGAAAGGATTTGTTCCATATTTGGTCTGAAGCATCCTTGAGTGAAGGGAAACCAATTCTGTATAAACGGTGGTTCTGGCCCCCTATGGGCCTGAGGGGCGGGCCCAATAGGGGAAACATTGCAAATTCTTTAAAATCCTTCTTATTCTGTAGGAATGAAAAGATTTGGTCCATATTTGGTCTGAAGCAATCTTGGGTGAAGAGGAACCAATTCTGTATAATCGATTGGTCTGGCCCCGCCATGGGGCTGAGGGGTGGTGCCCAATAGAGGATATATAAAAAAATCTTTAAAATCCTTCGTCTGTATGAATTAATGGATTTGTTCCATATTTGGTCTGAAGCATCCTTGGGTGAAGGAGAACCAATTTTGTATAAATCATGGGTCTGGCCCCCTAGGGGCCTGAGGGTCGGTGCCCAATAGGGGAAGTATAGCAAATTCTTTAAAATCCTTCATCATCTGTAGGAATGAAAGGATTTGTTCCATATGGGCCTGAGGGGCGGGGCCCAATAGGGGAAACATAGCAAATTCTTTAAAATCCTTCTTCTTCTGTAGGAATGAAAGGATTTGTTCCATACTGGTCTGAAGTTTCCTTGGGTAAAGGGGAACCAATTTTATAAAAACAATGGGTGTGGTCTCTCAGGGACCCAATAGGAGAAAAAGAGGTAAAACCTATAGAATCCTTCCTGACCATGAGATTAAGGGATATTTTCCTATATATCCTAATTTAGTCTGGAGCATCCTTAGGTCAAGGGGACTCTTATTTTGTATAAGCAGTTGGTGTGGTCTCCTAGGGGCCAGAAGGGTGGGGCCCAATAGGAGAAATAGAGTTAAAACCTTTAAAATCCTTCTTCAACCATTGGTATTAAGGGATTTTATTCTTATTTAGTCTGGAGCATCTTTAGGCCAAGGGGACTCAATTTTGTATTAACGCTGGGAATTACCCCCTTTGGGACATAGGGGTGGGGCTCTGTTTGAAGTTTGATCTGGTATATCTCAAGTACTGGATGGATCTTTCTGAAATACAGCACCTACCATATCTTTACTTCATACCAATTATTTTAAACATATTCAGGTGAGTGATACAGGCCCTCTGTGCCTGGTGTTTGTTTGTTATTGTGTTGCCCTGATTTATATTTCCTCACAATACAATAGACCTGGGCCTGTATTCATAAAACTATTCTCATGCTCAAGCATAAACTCTGTGCGCAAACTTTCTTATAACTCATGTGTAAACATTGAAAAGTAGTCGACTTCAAATCTCTCCTAAATTATTAAATATTTGATAATCTATTCGTGTTTCTGTTTATGTGTCTGTTGGACTTGAACAAGTAATTTGACTGGAGAGCACAAAATCTGCGTTAGGGCATGTTATGAGAACGTGAATACGGACCTAGATGTAAACGACGAAGAATAGTTGTGTACTAGTACTGATCAAAAAAAGAAGAGACATTGGCCCAAAATCATCTTGTTCTTTCAATAAACTTAGACATGTTTGTTCAAATCAAAACTATGCTGGGATCACGGACTTAGATAGCTAATCTAAGTGCTGGGATGGTGCGAACGGGCGATGTTAAGAGGAGATGAAAACACTTCACATGTCCTTTTCTTTAGTTTTCAAACTGGTCGTAAATCGGGTCTCTGCCGTGACACACTTTAGCTTATTCATTGGACCACCCTGTATTGTCGAGCGCTTAGACATATCATAGACCAGTGTACACATTGAAGATTTATTGTACAATTATTTAAAAAATCCTTTGTAGAAATTACGATGTTAATTTAGAAAAAAAATCTCGTTTTGTTTCCTACGCCAAGTCATGGAATTAGATTGCTATCTAAGTTCGTGGCCAAGTAAACAATTCATTACATATGTGTGTTTAGTTTTGCATTCATTGTTTTAATTTGTACGAAAAATAAATCATTTTCATGTCTCCCATTAAATTTGTTGAAATCGGGAACGTGTGTTTTTCTTTGCTTATAGAGGAGAGAAATCTTATTAGAACTTTAGTAATCGATATAATTTAATCAGCGAAAGCTTAATAGTGCTGGTACAAAATATAGTTCAATGCGCAGACGCACGTTCCATGGACTAGACATGCAATTATCACTTACGGTAGATTCTCTCCAATCATGATGGCTGTTTAGTGTTGAGGGTCAAACTGTTCATTTCGGACACAGTCACAATTCTGGTGTTACGTAAGAAACAGTCACTGAGCTACAGATCTGGTGTTACGTAGTAAACAGTCACTGAGCTACAGATCTGGTGTTACGTAGTAAACAGTCACTGAGCTACAGATCTGGTGTTACGTAAGAAACAGTCACTGAGCTACAGATCTGGTGTTACGTAAGAAACAGTCACTGAGCTACAGATCTGGTGTTACGTAAGAAACAGTCACTGAGCTACAGATCTGGTGTTACGTAAGAAACAGTCACTGAGCTACAGATCTGGTGTTACGTAAGAAACAGTCACTGAGCTACAGATCTGGTGTTACGTAAGAAACAGTCACTGAGCTACAGATCTGGTGTTACGTAAGAAACAGTCACTGAGCTACAGATCTGGTGTTACGTAAGAAACAGTCACTGAGCTACAGATCTGGTGTTACGTAAGAAACAGTCACTGAGCTACAGATCTGGTGTTACGTAAGAAACAGTCACTGAGCTACAGATCTGGTGTTACGTAAGAAACAGTCACTGAGCTACAGATCTGGTGTTACGTAAGAAACAGTCACTGAGCTACAGATCTGGTGTTACGTAAGAAACAGTCACTGAGCTACAGATCTGGTGTTACGTAAGAAACAGTCACTGAGCTACAGATCTGGTGTTACGTAAGAAACAGTCACTGAGCTACAGATCTGGTGTTACGTAAGAAACAGTCACTGAGCTACAGATCTGGTGTTACGTAAGAAACAGTCACTGAGCTACAGATCTGGTGTTACGTAAGAAACAGTCACTGAGCTACAGATCTGGTGTTACGTAAGAAACAGTCACTGAGCTACAGATCTGGTGTTACGTAAGAAACAGTCACTGAGCTACAGATCTGGTGTTACGTAAGAAACAGTCACTGAGCTACAGATCTGGTGTTACGTAAGAAACAGTCACTGAGCTACAGATCTGGTGTTACGTAAGAAACAGTCACTGAGCTACAGATCTGGTGTTACGTAAGAAACAGTCACTGAGCTACAGATCTGGTGTTACGTAAGAAACAGTCACTGAGCTACAGATCTGGTGTTACGTAAGAAACAGTCACTGAGCTACAGATCTGGTGTTACGTAAGAAACAGTCACTGAGCTACAGATCTGGTGTTACGTAAGAAACAGTCACTGAGCTACAGATCTGGTGTTACGTAAGAAACAGTCACTGAGCTACAGATCTGGTGTTACGTAAGAAACAGTCACTGAGCTACAGATCTGGTGTTACGTAAGAAACAGTCACTGAGCTACAGATCTGGTGTTACGTAAGAAACAGTCACTGAGCTACAGATCTGGTGTTACGTAAGAAACAGTCACTGAGCTACAGATCTGGTGTTACGTAAGAAACAGTCACTGAGCTACAGATCTGGTGTTACGTAAGAAACAGTCACTGAGCTACAGATCTGGTGTTACGTAAGAAACAGTCACTGAGCTACAGATCTGGTGTTACGTAAGAAACAGTCACTGAGCTACAGATCTGGTGTTACGTAAGAAACAGTCACTGAGCTACAGATCTGGTGTTACGTAAGAAACAGTCACTGAGCTACAGATCTGGTGTTACGTAAGAAACAGTCACTGAGCTACAGATCTGGTGTTACGTAAGAAACAGTCACTGAGCTACAGATCTGGTGTTACGTAAGAAACAGTCACTGAGCTACAGATCTGGTGTTACGTAAGAAACAGTCACTGAGCTACAGATCTGGTGTTACGTAAGAAACAGTCACTGAGCTACAGATCTGGTGTTACGTAAGAAACAGTCACTGAGCTACAGATCTGGTGTTACGTAAGAAACAGTCACTGAGCTACAGATCTGGTGTTACGTAAGAAACAGTCACTGAGCTACAGATCTGGTGTTACGTAAGAAACAGTCACTGAGCTACAGATCTGGTGTTACGTAAGAAACAGTCACTGAGCTACAGATCTGGTGTTACGTAAGAAACATCACGCAGTTATATACGCTTGACCTTAACATTCGCCAAGTTAAATGCTACCAAATCCGCAAAAGAAAACACGATTTCCGAATTCCTTAGAAATGTCCCTTACAGCATACTGATACAGCCATATACCACAACACAAATAAAAGCAGTGTGTCCCAGCTGTGGTCCATAATTGTTTTATCATCTGCACGAGACATGTATGGGTCAGCTGATCCGATGGTTATACAAACAAAAATCTTAACTTTAACCAGAACTCTTACAAATTCATTTGAATAGAAGCAGTATGTTAACACGTCACAAGAGAACTTACGGGCAGAGTAGATGTTTACGTTTTGTACTAAAGCTGTTTTACTATATACGAGTCTCGTCAATTCAGCCATCACTATTCAAGTTATCCAACTGTCCAACATGTGTTTTGGTAAGGGGGTCAGCTCTTGGTTGTCAATTAAGGTGGCTGGATGAACGAAAATGGCTATATTTACGAAGCTGTTTTTACTAAGGACCCCTCTCCCAGTTCTCTGGGGGTTTTTCGCACACACATAAACACTGACATCCCCATAATTTAGTTTTGGATATAATTGTCGCATAATTGGGTGATGACATTTCTGTCGAACAGGTAGCCCAGTCGGTTTGTTCGGCAGTATAACAATCTGAGGCAGGGGTCGAATCCCGGTCTACCTCCGCAGATATTTTACACAGCAGAATATTGTTATTGGTGACATTTTATTGATTTCATTTTTATATTTATTTTCATAAACGTTCCGTAAGTTATGGTTTTCTTTACAGATATGATTTTTCAAAACTACAGTTATGCTGGAATACAGTTTCAAATGCATAGCTACCGTTTTTGACAGTGGTATGGGGATCCTTAATGAATGGGCTGATTTGATTAAGGCGGCTGTGTCAATGAAAATTGCCGTTTTAACGGAGAGGGTTGTATTAACGAGGAGGTCTCCTTTTACGCAGGCTGCTGGATTTATAAAGGTGGCTTGATAGACGAAGATGGCTGGATTATCGCGGTTCCAACCTACTGCGAATAAATATGTTTTTTACCCTTTCGAGAACATTTACCGTAATTGGATTGAAGATTTATTGAGGGGGACAGGCTATACGTCACGCTATTCCATCGTCCCTTAATCAAGTCTGTAACCGCAACTGTGGTACTATAGTAATTAAATCTACGTATGTCTTCACAATTATTAGCGTCGGTTGTCTACCTTGATCTAAGTACATCGACCTGTCATATATTTACATGATGGAAACAAATTCATAAATCATTCAAAAGTTTTCTATCAAATACCGGTACATTTTACAGCTTCCATTTTAAATCCTATTCTAACAATGTGCTTATTTCCTTGACATGTACTGCGCCCTAAAAAAATGTAGCTTTGTTTAAACATTGGTTGCAAGGATAACATTTATTGAACTTGCGTAAAGTTTCAATGTACTTCTTGATGTTTACTTGAACTTTCTAGTAAAAATGACTGACGTGAAATATATTCTACTGTGACAAGAACGAGACGTAATTCTGTCTCCTGTAAACACTCTGTGTGTTGGACCATATAACGTAAACATGTCACGTGACACGTTAAGACATTGATTTGTGTCAGTTTGTGTCAGTTTAGTTCACTTAAACAGTACAGTGCCATTGTTTTGTATGCGAAAGTTTTATTTCTATGTCAGTCGGTACAGGCGCATATGCACGGGAACAACTTCATAATGGAACAAGCTTAATTGTCGCTGAACCGGAAGTGACATGTTTGCCCTATAAATGAATAGCCCAGACTTCACCTAGAAGGGCGAGGGCTTTAACTTTATCATTTTGCCGAGAAACTAAATATATCAAAAGCAAACACAATAGTTAAGATGAGCAGGTTAACGCGCCATTGTTGTCGTCTGTTTCCGTCTTTCGGAACTAGGTTGTGGTGGCCCTTGCCGATTTTCTTGAAAGGCTCCGAATAAGGGAATTATGATCGGGGAATCTTGAGCTCGTGAGGGTGACATGATGTTTTATTAACCCTGTCATGTAACCAGTATCATTCCATCAGACATGCTGTTATAAAGATAACGTACAATAATGTACTTTAATATTAATGCATACAGTGTATGAAACAAAATAAATGGTCAACTCGTAAACTGCAAGTACATTTTGACCGACGTACCTTATTCCGGTATTTTATCATACTGCACCGACAAAGTATGACAGGCCAGACCATATGTTTACTGTAACGTAGAAATGTCAACATCTCATTAGTATACATGTATGTTGACATGTTTATTACACACAAAGTTATTACATGTTCGTAGGTCAACGCCATTTTTCATATTACTGCCACTGTAAAGGGAATTTCACATGTAGATATCGTACATGTGTAATTTAATCAGGAGAAGTAATTAATCACATTGAAGCGCTAGCAACTTCAGGTGCCATTATCATTCTCACTTTGATATCCGTACGTTTCAAATGGGTATTATATTTCTGATTAAAAACATGTTTACAGTTTCCAAATGAAAATGATACTTTTTATATGAATTTCACCTCCGTATGTCACTAATCAAGATACATCCTAGCATAGGTATTCGGTACAACCAAACAGAGGTAATACATCTGTGTACAACACAACACATGTAATACGTACTCCTGTGTCAACACAGCACGTGTAATACGTACTCCTGTGTCAACACAGCACATGTAATACGTACTCCTGTGTCAACACAGCACATGTAATACGTACTCCTGTGTCAACACAGCACATGTAATACGTACTCCTGTGTCA
>NW_018408805.1:86513-117567 GCF_002113885.1 Mizuhopecten yessoensis | reverse complement strand
ACACAGGTAATATGTGTACCCGTGTAGAACACGACACAGGTAATATGTGTACCCGTGTAGAACACGACACAGGTAATATGTGTACATGTATGTAACACGACACAGGCAATATGTGTACCCGTGTAGAACACGACACATGTAATATGTGTAGCCGTGTAGAACACGACACAGGTAATATGTGTACCCGTGTAGAACACGACACAGGTAATATTTGTACCCGTTTAGAACACGACACATTTAATATGTGTACCCGGGTAGAACAGGACACAGGAAATATGTGTACCCGTTTAGAACACGACACATTTAATATGTGTACCCGGGTAGAACAGGACACAGGAAATATGTGTACCCGTTTAGAACACGACACAGGTAATATTTGTACCCGTTTAGAACACGACACATTTAATATGTGTACCCGGGTAGAACAGGACACAGGAAATATGTGTACCCGTTTAGAACACGACGCAGGTAATATGTGTACCCGTTTATAACACGACACAGGTAATATGTGTTCCCGTGTAGACCACGACACAGGTAATATGTGTACCGTATAGAACACGACACAGGTAATATGGGTACCCGTGTAGAACACGACACAGGAAATATGTGTACCCGTTTAGAACACGACACATTTAATATGTGTACCCGTTTAGAACCCGACACAGGTAATATGTGTACCGTGTAGAACACGACACAGGTACTATGTGTACCCGTGTAGAACACGATACATGTAATATGTGTAGCCGTATGTAACAAGACACAGGTAATATGCGTACCCGTGTAAAACACGCCACATGTAATATGTGTACCCGTGTGGAACACGACACAGGTAATATATGTACCCGTGTAGAACACGACAAAGGTAATATGTGTACCCGTGTGGAACACGACACAGGTAATATATGTACCCGTGTGTAACACGACACATGTAATATGTTTACCCGTGTAGAACACAACACAGGTAATATGTGTACCCGTGTACAACACGACGCAGGTAATATGTGTACCCGTTTATAACACGACACAGGTAATATGTGTTCCCGTGTAGACCACGACACAGGTAATATGTGTACCAGTGTAGAACACGACACAGGTAATATTTGTACCCGTTTAGAACACGACACAGGGAATATGTGTACCCGGTAGAAGATGACTCAGGTAATATATGTACCCGTGTGTAACCCGACACAGGTTATATGCGTACCCATGTGTACAACGACACATGTAATATGTGTACCCGTGTGGAACACGACACAAGTAATATGTGTACCCGTGTAGAACGCGACACAGGTAAGATGTGTACCCGTGTGTAACACGACACATGTAATATGTGTTCCCTAGGAGAACACGACACAGGTAATATGTATACCCGTGTAGAACACGACACAGGAAATATGTGTACCCGTTTAGAACACGACACATGTAATATGTGTAGCCGTATGTAACAAGACACAGGTAATATGCGTACCCGTGTAAAACACGCCACATGTAATATGTGTACCCGTGTGGAACACGACACATGTAATATGTGTACCCGTGTAGAAAACGACACAGGTAATATGTGTACCCGGTAGAAGATGACACAGGTAATATATGTACCCGTGTGTAACACGACACAGGTTATATGCGTACCCGTGTGTAACACGACACATGTAATATGTGTACCAGGTAATACGTACATCTATGGTAATAGGAGAGAGTGATGAACAATCCCGATCACGTGTTTTACGCCTCCGGACTCAACATAATTACCTTGAAGTACACCTGTCCACCTGCATCCCAGTAGCTTCAGGTGTGTTTATAATATACGTTTATAATGTACTTTGATGTTATCAACACTCTGTTACAACATAGCTGTAGTATGAACTGACGACTTACCTGTAGCGTTTTTAACGCCAGGTGTAATTTATACTGTAGTCGGTATACGGTACACTGAATTAGCTTACGGATTGAAACCAGAATATGCATTACTCCAGATACTTGACCTATCTCTGACGGACACAGATGTTTGAGAGTCCTATCTATGTTCAGACTTACACACAAAAGAACACGTGGATTTACTGCAGGTAGGGATCTTTACATCACTGAATTATATATTAAATTACTGAAGCATGTACCGCTACGGTTAGAAGCTACCTAATGATAAGTGTTTATTTTAAAGTGAAGCCTATAGCTAGTGTTACTGTTTTTTAATCGGTATATTGTATTGCATGGGTCTACTTTTTTTCTAGTGTTTTGAACATCTATTTCTTAAGTAATTTTAATGCGTTCTCGGATGGGCTTAGTGAGATATCAATTGATTCAGTCGGTAAAATTATTAAAACATGACGTTGGAATTCACAAATTTTCTTTCAGATTCCGAAAACAAGTGATGTTTTCCGGTTTTCTCATATATCATGCAATGTTGGGTATTCTGATTGGTAATATTTATTTATATAAAGGTCAGCATGTCCCTAATGTACATGTTACTTGTAAATCGTCAACTATTTATCAATTATGGACTTTTGTTCAGGTGAATATATGGTAATGTGAACCTGAGAAAGTGATGTTAACCGATGTCGAGGTCACTATTACTTTTAAAGTTCATAGATTCCCCGAATAAAAGTTCTTAAAACCTATGTAAGATATGAAATCATGCATACTTTTATTATTAAAAGAGATGGACCATAACAAAATCGTTGAAAAATATGTGCATCATTTGTCAGAGAGTATTGTGACGCTGCAATGGAAGTGACGTCATACAGAGATTACTGACCTGCTATGTCTGAAAATAGTAACATCGAGTTCATGAATAATAATAATAATAATAATATACAGCATTTATATAGCGCCCTATATAATTTGTAAAATTACTCTAAGGCGCTTACAGACTCACACGTGATCACGTCTTGGCAAATGAGTGTTCAGGAAATGCAAACCCAATTTAACCTACAGACAATTCGTTGATAATAAGATATTTTATGTTTTCTATTTTTGACAGTCATTTAATCATCAGATTTGTATATACTGACATTGCCAATTTTATGAGAAATTTTATTATATCTTTATTTCTAAACATTTTCTTCAGTATGGTAAGTATGGATTATGAGAAGTTTCTTTTACACAACCAATAACATTTTCTATGTGACGTTTCGATGACTAGTACGATATGTACACTGTCCCCTTCATCAGACAAATGACCAATGAAGCGTATGCACACAAAGGTGTAAAACGTGTACGAGTTGTCCATAAAATCGATGTCGATTTCGGCTACGCTGGAAACGTATGTACAATAGCTGTTATATATGTACCGAAATGACTCAATTCATCTAAGCTTTGTTGACACTTGGTCATATATATGCGAGAGTCTTTGAGCCCCCTCGTTTCGATTTAGAACTGTCCCACTGCGACGTATCCAGATGGCTTCCTTTATCTGCCGCTTGAACAGATTGCTCTCTCTGTCCAAAACTTTGAGTTATCCCAGTCAGTCACATGTTTTTTTTCTGTGTGGCATGGTCTGTGGTTGCCGATGTATTTATCTGGGACTCCGACTGTTTAACGTCATAGAAAATGTTATTGGTTGTGTAAAAAGAACTTCACATAATATAGTATATCTTGTCCAAACAATTGACTTGGAATTGAGGAATGTTGCCATTATGAGTTTCAGTGCTGTCTACTTGCATCGCATTATCTGATTTTGAGAAACTGTAAATAGAATAATTTGTCTTAAATAGTTTTTAAGATTATTGAATATGTACATACAAAACTGAATGTATATATACTATTTGAAGCAAAAATAAATTTTCATGCTATTCAGATTAAAACCAACGTAATTAAACCTCATGGCTAACTACTTGTTCATATTAATGTCACTTGCTTTATCTCAGTCGCCTTTTCTGTAAGGAGATGAGTGGGGTATGAGGGAATGGATCGTGAGTACACTATAGGTGTAAAAGTTTCGATTTCTGAATCTTTGTGATTCGTTCTTTGTTGAATTTGTTATTGTGAAGTAATAAATGAAGAACGCAAAGCAAAGGTCGATGTGGACACTTTACCTCAATTTTATTGACGGCCTGTCGCTTTGGTCTCGAACGAAATAGGAACTAGGTCAATGTGACAACTCGTTGTCGACGTACTAACACAGCAATTAAGAACAGATATATATATACAAACAATAAGTATGTCTAAAGATCAAATACTTCCCAGCAGTTAAAATACCAACAGGAATACGAGACATCGCCAACACCTATAGACTTATACTCACCCGTGTCCCCCCGATCCTTGTCACAAACGAAGCAGGACGAAGATTGGTTCATAACGCAGTAGATATAACAGGTCTACGTCCTTGTATATTGTTCTCGAGGACATTCTAGTGACAAATTGCCTGCATTGGGCTCGTGTAACATTTACTGTGTTGCCCGGGCTGATGGCTATCGTTGTAATTGTTGTCTTTATTAGGTTTATTATTGTGCTATGGTTTTTTTAACAAAACACTTATTATGTCTGTATATTATAATAAACTCGAAACTAAGAATAAGTATTTTTTTGAATACATGATGGGAAACTCTATACACTTAAAAAGTTACAGAACAGTTTTTTTATTCTTTGTAGTTTATAAACACGTGAGTGTAAATGTCCTTAGATTGGTGTTTGGTTTAAGTTTATATAATTATTACTAGGTAATGAGATTAAATGGTAAAATGTGGTGGAATAGGCGAAGTACGTTCGGTTTGAGATTTTGTGTTGAGGGAGGGGGGAGGGGGATACTAGAAACATTATATNTAATATGTGTACCCGTTTAGAACACGACACAGGTTATATTTGTACCCGTGTAGAACACGACACAGGTAATATGTGTACCCGTGTAGAACACGACACAGGAAATATGTGTACCCGTGTAGAACACGACACAGGTAATATGTGTACCCTTGTGTAACACGACACAGGTAATATGCGTACCCGTGTAGAACACGACACATGTAATATGTGTACCCGTGTAGAACACGACACAGGTAATATGTGTACCCGGTAGAAGATGACACAGGTAATATATGTACCCGTGTGTAACACGACACAGGTTATATGCGTACCCGTGTGTAACACGACACATGTAATATGTGTACCAGGTAATACGTACATCTATGGTAATAGGAGAGAGTGATGAACAATCCCGATCACGTGTTTTACGCCTCCGGACTCAACATAATTACCTTGAAGTACACCTGTCCACCTGCATCCCAGTAGCTTCAGGTGTGTTTATAATATACGTTTATAATGTACTTTGATGTTATCAACACTCTGTTACAACATAGCTGTAGTATGAACTGACGACTTACCTGTAGCGTTTTTAACGCCAGGTGTAATTTATACTGTAGTCGGTATACGGTACACTGAATTAGCTTACGGATTGAAACCAGAATATGCATTACTCCAGATACTTGACCTATCTCTGACGGACACAGATGTTTGAGAGTCCTATCTATGTTCAGACTTACACACAAAAGAACACGTGGATTTACTGCAGGTAGGGATCTTTACATCACTGAATTATATATTAAATTACTGAAGCATGTACCGCTACGGTTAGAAGCTACCTAATGATAAGTGTTTATTTTAAAGTGAAGCCTATAGCTAGTGTTACTGTTTTTTAATCGGTATATTGTATTGCATGGGTCTACTTTTTTTCTAGTGTTTTGAACATCTATTTCTTAAGTAATTTTAATGCGTTCTCGGATGGGCTTAGTGAGATATCAATTGATTCAGTCGGTAAAATTATTAAAACATGACGTTGGAATTCACAAATTTTCTTTCAGATTCCGAAAACAAGTGATGTTTTCCGGTTTTCTCATATATCATGCAATGTTGGGTATTCTGATTGGTAATATTTATTTATATAAAGGTCAGCATGTCCCTAATGTACATGTTACTTGTAAATCGTCAACTATTTATCAATTATGGACTTTTGTTCAGGTGAATATATGGTAATGTGAACCTGAGAAAGTGATGTTAACCGATGTCGAGGTCACTATTACTTTTAAAGTTCATAGATTCCCCGAATAAAAGTTCTTAAAACCTATGTAAGATATGAAATCATGCATACTTTTATTATTAAAAGAGATGGACCATAACAAAATCGTTGAAAAATATGTGCATCATTTGTCAGAGAGTATTGTGACGCTGCAATGGAAGTGACGTCATACAGAGATTACTGACCTGCTATGTCTGAAAATAGTAACATCGAGTTCATGAATATGAATAATAATAATAATAATAATATACAGCATTTATATAGCGCCCTATATAATTTGTAAAATTACTCTAAGGCGCTTACAGACTCACACGTGATCACGTCTTGGCAAATGAGTGTTCAGGAAATGCAAACCCAATTTAACCTACAGACAATTCGTTGATAATAAGATATTTTATGTTTTCTATTTTTGACAGTCATTTAATCATCAGATTTGTATATACTGACATTGCCAATTTTATGAGAAATTTTATTATATCTTTATTTCTAAACATTTTCTTCAGTTTGGTAAGTATGGATTATGAGAAGTTTCTTTTACACAACCAATAACATTTTCTATGTGACGTTTCGATGACTAGTACGATATGTACACTGTCACCTTCATCAGACAAATGACCAATGAAGCGTATGCACACAAAGGTGTAAAACGTGTACGAGTTGTCCATAAAATCGATGTCGATTTCGGCTACGCTGGAAACGTATGTACAATAGCTCTTATATATGTACCGAAATGACTCAATTCATCTAAGCTTTGTTGACACTTGGTCATATATATGCGAGAGTCTTTGAGCCCCCTCGTTTCGATTTAGAACTGTCCCACTGCGACGTATCCAGATGGCTTCCTTTATCTGCCGCTTGAACAGATTGCTCTCTCTGTCCAAAACTTTGAGTTATCCCAGTCAGTCACATGTTTTTTTTCTGTGTGGCATGGTCTGTGGTTGCCGATGTATTTATCTGGGACTCCGACTGTTTAACGTCATAGAAAATGTTATTGGTTGTGTAAAAAGAACTTCACATAATATAGTATATCTTGTCCAAACAATTGACTTGGAATTGAGGAATGTTGCCATTATGAGTTTCAGTGCTGTCTACTTGCATCGCATTATCTGATTTTGAGAAACTGTAAATAGAATAATTTGTCTTAAATAGTTTTTAAGATTATTGAATATGTACATACAAAACTGAATGTATATATACTATTTGAAGCAAAAATAAATTTTCATGCTATTCAGATTAAAACCAACGTAATTAAACCTCATGGCTAACTACTTGTTCATATTAATGTCACTTGCTTTATCTCAGTCGCCTTTTCTGTAAGGAGATGAGTGGGGTATGAGGGAATGGATCGTGAGTACACTATAGGTGTAAAAGTTTCGATTTCTGAATCTTTGTGATTCGTTCTTTGTTGAATTTGTTATTGTGAAGTAATAAATGAAGAACGCAAAGCAAAGGTCGATGTGGACACTTTACCTCAATTTTATTGACGGCCTGTCGCTTTGGTCTCGAACGAAATAGGAACTAGGTCAATGTGACAACTCGTTGTCGACGTACTAACACAGCAATTAAGAACAGATATATATATACAAACAATAAGTATGTCTAAAGATCAAATACTTCCCAGCAGTTAAAATACCAACAGGAATACGAGACATCGCCAACACCTATAGACTTATACTCACCCGTGTCCCCCCGATCCTTGTCACAAACGAAGCAGGACGAAGATTGGTTCATAACGCAGTAGATATAACAGGTCTACGTCCTTGTATATTGTTCTCGAGGACATTCTAGTGACAAATTGCCTGCATTGGGCTCGTGTAACATTTACTGTGTTGCCCGGGCTGATGGCTATCGTTGTAATTGTTGTCTTTATTAGGTTTATTATTGTGCTATGGGTTTTTTAACAAAACACTTATTATGTCTGTATATTATAATAAACTCGAAACTAAGAATAAGTATTTTTTTGAATACATGATGGGAAACTCTATACACTTAAAAAGTTACAGAACAGTTTTTTATTCTTTGTAGTTTATAAACACGTGAGTGTAAATGTCCTTAGATTGGTGTTTGGTTTAAGTTTATATAATTATTACTAGGTAATGAGATTAAATGGTAAAATGTGGTGGAATAGGCGAAGTACGTTCGGTTTGAGATTTTGTGTTGAGGGAGGGGGGAGGGGGATACTAGAAACATTATATATAAAATATAAACTTTATTTAATTCACAATAATTATAAAAAAAAAAGATGATTTTACCTTATATTATTAATCTGTCTTTTTAACTCGGATGTTAGCGCGCGGGGAGTTTTAATGTGGGAGGAAACCGGAGTACCCGAAGAAAACTTGCGTGTTCGAGCAGGTTACCCTATTCATGTTCACGGCCGATCTGGGAATCGATCCCCAGTTGAATTGGTGGAAGGCAAGTGCGCTATCCACTGCGCCACCCGACCACCCGAAAAATGATTAGGAGAGTTTTCGTTAGGAACTTCATACTATACCTTATTACATTTTTGACGTATTCATTTTCATTTTTGTACCGTTCTTATATTTCAAATGACATTGAAAGTCTGAATGAAAGTATCGTATTACGAAGTGTATATACGATGTGTGTACGTTGCTGACACCACTGGAGTCCTGAATCACATTCCATCAGTATACCTCGTATCGCTCCCCGGTCTGTCATCATCTATCATCTTCGTCCTTACAAGCTTTCCATCAAGTAGTTCTGCTGCGCAGGGAAATCACTTTCTTCAGTAATCCATTTCCTTAAAAATGTGGTCGCTTTTCTGGAAATATATGTCCATAACATGTCTATTACACAGTAATAACTGCAACTGTCTTTCATGTATTTCAATAAAGTATAGTAGATGTAGTTCTTGCGTGCAATGAACTCGATTTTAAAATGAAATTAAGAATAGAAATACATTTTTGGTATGTGTAAAGCATCAGAACTATCAAGACAATGACATTTCATATTTATATTCCTTAGTGCTAAATATTTACAACAAGATCCTCTTAAATATCATAGATTTTTCAAAACATAAATGTGGTACTAGTCATACATTTTTTCGACATTCACTTTATCTTCTCTTTCAGATTTCTCAATTTGTAACAATTAAATTGAAACATATTCATCTTGAAAATGAAATAGAAGGAATAACTTTTCACAAGATCTTTTCCGCTCGATATTTTGATTGAAGGGGAAATCAATTATTTCACAATGTGTCACAGTAATTGTCCTATTATCTGGTATGCACTAATTAACAAGAAAATCAATTCGTAACATTATCTGTTTTTTATTGGATTTTTTTCAGTCGCAAAGACAATTGTGTCGATGCGCATTGCAGTTTAGTGGTGCTTAAGCATTGTACTTTAACCTTTTCCTTTATAAAAACGTTCATGTGTTGTTGTATCTTTTAATCTGTTATTCTACTACGTGATTTATTTGAATCGCTCTTATTGAAAATTCGATAACGACACAAAAACTGGTTAGTTTGAAATGTTGTTGTTTTTTTAATTTTATTTTGGCAACAATGCGCATTTTTGTTAATGTCAAAAAACGCATTGTCAACTTGATCCAATATAGAAATTTTGAAAATAGGGTATCTAGGAAAATGTTTGTTACATTTTTTAGTCGATTAAATACTAATATTGCTAGTCCAATTAGAATAACTGCCTGTTCTGATTACTCTGTGGAACATGTAAGTGTCGGATAGTCAAAGTATGATGTCTTAAAAGCTCTAATATGTAAAAAGAAAATGTCAATTTTGGTCAATATGAAAGGGTCAAGGTTGTAAGGTATGAAATAGCCCGGTAAATTGTCAACCGTGGTGTCTGTTCTATCCTGACATGTTACACGATGTCTTAGAAAAGAACCTAATTCAGCACGACGAAAGCCTGTAGAATCACAGGGATATTACACGTTTTATGGGTTTAGAACAACACTCGGTAAAATCCATCCAGTCCCCAAAATGAAGGTTCATATTTACTTTAAACATATTTTGTATATCCAATTATGTAAAAGGTATTTAGTACAAGTTATAATAACTTACAAAAGTCAGTTCCTATCGTCAATCGAAAAAAAGTAATGTCAGACGGACGATAAAACTGATTAAGAAAAAAAGGAAGTCAAATAAATATTTTGTAAATGAGTTCATATTCATTCAGAATATTTTGCTGAATCTGATAATACTGCATGTACCGTAAATTGAGTGGATTTTTTACTTAATAATTTATTTCTATAGCAATTTATTAATTTTTTAATCTAAACACCGTAATCGTCTAATATTAATCTCAACAAGAAATGAGAACCATATCATTGATCACATCTACTTATATTCCATAATTGGGGTGACATCTATACCAAGCTTAAATCTAAAACCAATAAAACTTCATTATTACTATCTATAATCAGCAAACATAGACCCTCTAACTGTGCTGGGGACGAATACCACTACTTATACCAATGTACTAATGTATCCGTTGTAGCTCTTAGACAACTTTATTTACCAAATTATTATTATGTCAACCCAACTTATATCAAAATGAAAGGAATGTTCTCAATTTGTTACACGGTACTTTTAACAAAAGTAAGTAAATTTATACAAAGAGTAATTAAGCTACTTAATATCTAAAATAAGTTAGCTAAAAGAATTATTGAAATGGGTTGTTATTGAATAAATTGTATCGTGTGTCATATACTGTGTGTACTATGTCCATCAATGTATACTATGTAATATGTGACCTCTTGTTACGCACGTATACGTGTGGCGTGAGTGTAAAAATTAAACTTGAAACTTGAAACTTAACTAATTCGCAAGTCCCTGTGTGTGAGCTATCTGTCGAGTTCTATCGCCTGTCGTTGACATGAGATTGACGCTATGATCGCCTGTCGTTGACATGAGATATGACAACGTGAATTACCAGATACATTATCTTCAATTATTGGAATAGCTCTAAGCCAATCTGAAATTATGTCAACACCGGCATGTCGGCCGGTACGAAATTACATTTTGATATTGGCCGTATCGACCTGTTGGTTGTACGTAACACTACTGACCAGATTCGGGTATCTAATCACACGATACAGGCGTTTCTAAATGATCGCCATGTTCTAAGGGCCTCCTCACACATAGACGAAAAAACCCCGACGACAACTTGCGTATACTGGCGAATAGGACTTGAGTCAAATTCGTTCCCATTAGTATATGTACGTTGTACATCGTTGGTGTGTTCGTATGGATGCGTTTGTGAGCTTTTGTGTCCGTTGCGATTAGTCTTGTTCGTCGGAAAATTTTGAGCATGTTGAATAATTTGTGGCGAATAAAAGTTTCGTATATCATTCGTTAAAATTCGTTTCAATACGTGAACCAATCGGAAAGTCTTCGCATAGCGTTCGTTAACTGGCGTTAGAATCGAAGTCGCAAGTTATCAGGTCGTGATCAGCTAATTTGCATATCAAGCGATCGAGGACGATCCCATGACGAATCTTTGCGATAGTTTGCGAAATTGTACGAAATGTAGCGAATAATTACGTATTGTAGCTAATTGAATCAGAAATTTAAAAAGATTGCTTGTAGAACATTTTATAAATATATTGCGATAAGAAATATTTATATACTATCAGATAAATGTCTCAATTATTCACTAACGTAATTATATATAAAATTAGGTCTGCCCTAGATATTTACTTATAAGTACTAATATACTCAGTTTTGTCTTAATGTTGCTGTTTTGTTTTTGTTTTCGTATTATAAATGCTATCTGACGTGTCCAAAAAATTTAGGTATGCAATCTTACGTGTCCTAAGGATTTAGGTATGTAATCTGACGTGTCCTAAGGATTTAGGCATGTGCTCTGACTTGTCCTAAGGATTTAGGTATGTAATCTGAAGAGAAATAAGGATTTAGGTATGTAATCTGAAGTGAAATAAGGATTTAGGAATGTAATCTGACGTAAACTAAGGATTAAGGTATGTAATCTGACGTGTCCTAAGGATTTAGGCATGTGCTCTGACTTGTCCTAAGGATTAAGGTATGTAATCTGAAGAGAAATAAGGATTTAGGTATGTAATCTGAAGTGAAATAAGGATTTAGGAATGTAATCTGACGTAAACTAAGGATTAAGGTATGTAATCTGACGTGTCC
Organism: Mizuhopecten yessoensis; assembly: GCF_002113885.1. Taxonomy (NCBI): domain Eukaryota; kingdom Metazoa; phylum Mollusca; class Bivalvia; order Pectinida; family Pectinidae; genus Mizuhopecten; species Mizuhopecten yessoensis. Next base: position 105,418 of record NW_018408805.1, on the reverse strand, counting down.
TAAGGATTTAGGCATGTAATCTGACGTGTTCTAAGGATTTAGGTATGTAATCTGAAGTGAACTAAGGATTTAGGCATGTAATCTGACGTGAACTAAGGATTTAGGCATGTAATCTGACGTGTCCTAAGGACTTCGGCATGTAATCTGACGTGTCCTAAGGATTTAAGCATGTTATCTGAAGTGAACTAAGGATTAAGGCATGTAATCTGAAGTGAACTAAGGATTTAGGCATGTTATCTGACGTGTCCTAAGGATTTAAGCATGTAATCTGACGTGTTCTAAAGATTTAGGTATGTAATCTGAAGTGAACTGAGGATTTAGGCATGTAATCTGACGTGAAGTAAGGATTTAGGCATGTAATCCGAGGTGTCCTAAGGATTAAGGCATGTGATCTCACGTGTCCTAAGGATTTAGGTATGTAATCTGACGTGTCCTAAGGATTTAGGCATGTAATCTGACGCGTCCTTAGGATTTAAGCATGTGATCTGACGTGTCCTAATGATTTAGGTATGTAATCTGAAGTGAACTAAGGATTTAGGCATGTAATCTGACGTGTCCTAAGGATTTAGGTATGTAATCTGAAGTGAACTAATGATTTAGGCATGTAATCTGACGTGAACTAAGGATTTAGGCATGTAATCTGAAGTGAACTAAGGATTAAGGTATGTAATCTGAAGTGTCCTAAGGTTTAGGAATGTAATCTGACGTGTCCTAAGGATTTAAGCATGTAATCTGACGTGTTCTAAGGATTTAGGCATGTAATCTGAAGTGAACTAAGGACTTAGGCATGTAATCTGACGTGTCTAAGGATTTAGGCATGTAATCTGAAGAGAGCTAAGGATTGAGGCATGTAATCTGACGTGAACTAAGGATTTAGGTATGTGATTTGATGTGAACTGAGGATTTAGGTATGTAATCTGAAGTGAACTAAGGATTTAGGCATGTAATCTGACGTGAACTAAGGATTAAAGTATGTAATCTGACGTGTCCTAAGGATTAAAGTATGTAATCTGACGTGTCCTAAGGATTTTGGCATGTAATCTGACGTGTTCTAAGAATTTAGATATGTAATCTGAAGTGAACTAAGGATTTAGGCATGTAATCTGACGTGTCCTAAGGATTTAGGTATGTAATCTGAAGTGAACTAAGGATTTAGATATGTAATCTGAAGTGAACTAAGGATTTAGGCATGTAATCTGACGTGTCCTAAGGATTTAGGTATGTAATCTGACGTGTCCTAAGGATTTAGGCATGTGCTCTGACTTGTCCTAAGGATTAAGGTATGTAATCTGAAGAGAAATAAGGATTTAGGTATGTAATCTGAAGTGAAATAAGGATTTAGGCATGTAATATGACGTGTCCTAAGGATTTAGGTATGTAATCTGAAGTGAACTAAGGATTTAGACATGTGATCTGACGTGTCCTGAGGAATAAGGCATGTAATCTGACGTGTCCTCAGGATTTAGGCATGTGATCTGACGTGTCCTAAGGATTTAGGTTTGTAATCTGACGTGTCCTAAGGATTTAGGTATGCAATCCAACGTGAACTAAGGATTTAGGCATGTAATCTGACGTGAACTAAGGATTAAGGCATGTAATCTGACGTGTCCTAAGGACTTAGGCATGTAATCTGACGTGTCCTTAGGATTTAGGCATGTAATCTGACTTGTCCTAAGGATTTAGGCATGTAATCTGAAGTGAACTAATGATTTAGGTATGTAATCTGACGTGTCCGAAGGATTTAGGCATATAATCTGACGTGTCCTAAGGATTTAGGCATGTAATCTGAAGTGAACTAAGGATTTAGGTATGTAATCTGACTTGTCCTAAGGATTTAGGCAGGTAATCCGAGGTGTCCTAAGGATTTAGGCATGTAATCTGACGTGTCCTTATGATTTAGGCATGTAATCTGACGTGTCCTAAGGATTTATGCATGTAATCTGACGTGTCCTAAGGATTAAGGCATGTAATCCGAGGTGTCCATAGGATTTAGGCATGTAATCTGACGTGTCCTAAAGATTTGGGCATGTAATCTGAAGTGAACTAAGGATTTAGGCATGTAATCTGACGTGTCCTACGGATTTAGGCATGTAATCTTACGTGTCCTAAGAATTAAGGCATGTAATCTGACGTGTCCTAAGGATTTAGGTATGTAATCTGAAGTGAACTAAGGATTTAGGCATGTAATCTGACGTGTCCTAAGGAATAAGGCATGTAATCTGACGTGTCCTAAGGATTTAGGCATGTAATCCGAGGTGTCCTAAGGATTAAGGTATGTATTCTGACGTGTCCTAAGGATTTAGGCATGTAATCCGAGGTGTCCTTAGGATTTAGGTATGTATTCTGACGTGTCCTAAGGATTTAGGCATGTAATCTGACGTGTCATAAGGATTTAGGCATGTAACCTGAGGTGTCCTAAGGATTTAGGCATGTAATCTGACGTGTCCTAAATATTTAGGCATGTAATCCAAGGTGTTTTAAGGATTTAGGCATGTAATCTGACGTGTCCTAAGGATTTAGGTATGTAATCTGACGTGTCCTAAGGATTTAGGCATGTAATCCGAGGTGTCCTAAGGATTTAGGCATGTAATCCGAGGTGTCCTAAGGATTAAGGCATGTAATCTGACGTGTTCTAAGCATTTAGGCATGTTATCTGACGTGTCCTAAGGATTTAGGCATGTAATCTGACGTGTCCTAAGGATTTAGTCATGCAATCTGATGTGGCCTAAATTATCTACGCATGTAATTTGACGTAAGCTAATGTTTGACGTTTGTAATACCGTTTTAAATTCAAAACTCTTGGCGTTAAGAATTATCCGATATTTTTAAGTGTAGGACGATTTTGTCATCGTAACCAATCAGCGGTATGGTTAAGGTCAGTTCGTGCTTTACCATTTTGTCAACTTCCGTTTCCGCTGTCATTTTCGTTCCATACACTTCCGGTATCGGCACATCTATTTTTGATACTTCTTAATCAGTTTACTGTGCCTTTCTAGCCGTTCCTTTAACGTTCATTTTTTCTGACCGATTCTCGGAATTGTACAGAGTTTGTAGATTATAGGTTATGTTTCAGTATTATGTTCGTTGTTCAGACAAAAACTTAAAACAATTCCTTTATTAAATTAAAATCAATTCATCGTAGAATATTGTACTGTTTTGGCATCCCCATTGGATTCCGCGTTCTTTGCCGGATTTCGGTTGCCGCGGCTATCCTGATTTTCTATCAACTGCTGTCTACTCTCGCTGACTACCAATGTTTTCAATAAACACACAACGTTAATGTCGCCAAGTAGTGCTTGTCAATAGTCTTAATTACAGCTTGTGTCCGTGTAATTTACACAGCGTTTAGGTGCCTGCTGTGTCAGCTGGACGATTATCTGTCGTTAGCCGCCGCCTGTTTTGTCTTTATCAGCTATCACAATCGATCTCGATAACCTCATCTTTCACTTTGTAAGCGAAGCGTCGCTCTGAGGGCCTTGATCGGATTCCTTCGTAACGATCACCTCAAGGCAACACTGTGGTAATCAAACGTTTCTTCAACCTTGACTGATCCACATGGCGACCGGCCAATGTAGGCCCCTCTTTTGGTTTCAGCATTTCACAAAGACGGACACCATACTCAAGGACTGGTCCGTGTGAAAAATAGATACGAAAATATGTTCATGACACAGGCAATGGCAATGGGATATTTATTAAATCAAACCAATGCAAGGCATAGGTATTACTAATAACACAGTAACGCTATGTCGTATAAGAATGGACTTCGATAATTATGGAACATTGGTTATTTTTGAAATATTGTATGATACATAGTCTATTTGATCTTAAAAGTAAGGGTATACAGAGATAATCTTGGGCCAGATAACAATACAACCTTGACCAATTGACCACTGGCTATTTGACTCTTTGGTAACGCCCAGTCTGTATGGCATGCCATCTTATCTTTTTTCTTTCTATTCTCAGGTGAGACGGCCGCACTGACTGGACAACAGCATGATAGATTGATGACCATTGCCGTTCAAGGTGTCACTGAGCCGCTAAATGGACATTGTAAATTTTATCAACTATCACAAGTTGCAAGTCGGCCATAAACAATTTGCCCAAAGGGAACAAAATTGCGTCACGTTTCATGTGGATTGTGGTATATGGTGTTTGGGATTCTCGTGAAGCTGTGTCTGATAGACGTTTGGTAAGTATTGTGTATGATTTTTGTGGATTTACACGAGTTTCGCTCGGTAAACAATTTTGTGCTTGTATACCAGTTGAAGATAACTCTACATGCCATTAGGCCCGTTACCCCGCGGTATAACTAATACAGATATTAAATGTGGTAAAAAGTTGTCTACCATATCAGATAGTTTTTTATGTACTGTATGTAAGTGAACTGGAATTAAACCTGGACTAAGTATGGAAGGCCAACTCGGACACGGGTAGGTCACAGACGGTAAGAACTGTTTGAGTACATTAGGAATATAAAGATTCACCTATACCTACATGCATGATATGTGATATCTTTTGTATAACAGTGTAGGGTGCATGTAAAATCTAAACAGAAGCTTCGTGTACGAACAAAGTTTTTTTGAGTTGTTTGCTTCAAAACTACAAGGTATGCCCGTATTCAAAACAACGTTTTGAAGTTGACCAGAGCTTGTGGTCTGAATTGATAAAAAATGAAACATGTTGCGTGCCTTCCACACCGGCCGCTCTAAACAACATGGTTAGTGTAACATAATCATTATGTCTATAAATAGACAAATGTCTTATTTTGAGTTTTTTGTACGTTTGTGATTGTTTACGTAGGAACGTGTACAGTTATAACATGCAAACACACACAGGTAAACACAGGTAACAACAAAATATGATCATTCTATACAGGTATTGCAAGTATCACATTTCCCCTCAAAAGTCATTTATCAGGCTTCACATGGGACGAGGTTATATTTGGCGTAACAGTTACAGACGTCTCCCAAATTCAGACCTCAGTCTGTGTAGGTTAAAGTAAAAAGGAAATCCGATAAGAGACAAACTGGGGTAATTATGTGGAGTCAATTGACGAATATTCGTTTGGAACTTTAAAGTAATCGTATATGAAGTCATTGCTGTTCTGCAAAGCTACAAAGGACACTAATTTGTATATGATCTACTCGTTCTGAAATGAACAACCCCATTCTTTGAAACAGATTAAGAATAAGATATCAAACGACAATTGATGTAGTTTATGTAAATACAGTTGAATATTGTAATACGTGCAAGGTATAAATACACAGTGTATATAATTGCGCATTTATCATATGTAAACATTGCGGTGAATTGGCTGCTCGGAAATCTAAGCTTTGATGGAGGGAAATGTAAACACGCCAGAGACAAATGATCTCTTGTAGTGTACACAATCAAACCTTTTATCACGTTTTGGAGTTAAGTTTAATTCGCTTCAAATTAATGTCTCGAGTTTAAAACTATTTTAATGTCGGAACAACGGATGTGAGGTAATTTAATTTACGATTTTATTACTTGACGCCTGTGTCGTAAATTATTTTACATCCATCGCTGCGAGGCTTTGCAAACTCCAATGACAATACAATAAAGTTTAAGGGATTTCTCAATCAATTAAGGACTTACTTGGTGTTTTTTTCTAATTTCAAATTCTTGAAATAACGACAATGTGTTGTGGTTTATAGCCTGTAAAATCTGGTGAGACCGTTAATGTACCGCTCAGTTAAAGGAGTTTCAAATCACAATAAACGTCTCGAATGTCCATTTAACCTATTGAGTGGTCAGATGGGTCAAGGTAATGGTCATTTGTACATGTGAAAGTGAAGGTTCTTGTAGGTGTTAAAGGGTTTTGTGGGAAAGGTTATTTAGATAATATTTTAAAATAATCGTTGAATCTTGTATGCGTGTCTTGTTTAGATATTTACCGTGACTTGAGAGCTTATTTATTGAAGAAAACTATTTCGTATTGAATTGCTTATTTGCCTCTGTAATCTCCTAAGTAAACATCTATTGGATCTGTCTTGGTTTGAAGCCTGTTCGTGTCGCCCGGAGTACCTGTCCTTCTGTTGGTAAGACCGGGGAGTTAGCTCCGTATCTCGGAGAGAGTACAGTGATTCTTGGGTTGTAACACGTTATTTGGAGATTTAGTCTGACAACTTTGTATCACCAATACGCCAACTTTAAGCTTTCGTCGGCTTTATGAGATAAGTTGATTTATTGAACATTTCGACTCTCCGGCATACGTTTTAGTATCAGATTAAGAGGAGACATTTAAAAATATAAAAGTGGACATACATTTGATCAAAGTTAATTCTTAGAAAAAACATCAACACGACCGGGTGTTATACAACACGGCGTAATGTATTGTAGCAAGATGTGTAGACATAACAAATAACTTGTGCTGGACTGAGGACGAATCGTCGTCTGAGAAGCACTACCGACGGCTGTATTTGGCTTGCTATATTTACGAAGGAGATGGTCTGTTAGATTCCCTCTTTAATACAGGGAAATGCATAAAAGTTAGTGATCTGGATTACATTCTGAAGTTTGTCGCAGTTTATGTGTTATAAAGGTAAGTAAGTTAAACAAGTTCTTTTAATATGTAATTGAATAGTCAGTTGATCAATTGTTTGTTACTAGTAGTTATCAAGAAAAACACTATAAACTTTAACATGATAGCAGGATAACATGCACATTTTGGATGGAAAATCCAGGTCGTTTAATTACTTTTCATATAAGGACATCAGGCCTGGCATTTTATTCTAAATATCAAAAGCGTTTGTATGATCAGTATAAGATAACTCGTTTTAATGGTCATTCTAGGCCTGTATGTTCATTCTAGGCCTGTATGGTCAACTGTAATCTCGATACAGCCATGCATTCTAGGCCTGTATGGTCAACTGTAATCTTGATACAGCCATTCATTCTAGGCATGTAGTCATATATATAGATATATATCAATTCCTATTGCGTACCCTTCTCCTGAATAATTCATTCGTCAGATGTCCGTGAACTACATGTAACGAAATAAGAACAAGCGCCCCTATGATCTTGATGTTACATATCGATATATGTGTCAAGGGTCTTGTATAGAATATCATAAATGATCAACATTTACCATAATCGATACGCTCCCCAATTGTTCATCTTTTCCTGTGAGTGCGGCCCAATGGACGGGATTTTATCTAGAGAGTGGCCGTTTCGTTCACTGTGCCTGGGTCTCTGACCATTACTGTCCGACCAGTTGTATAACAAACAATGTCATCTGGTAAAATAAGAGTCCATTCAGTTTTCTACATACAGCTATATTAAGTATAAACTAAATGACAAGGACAGTATCCGCCTTACCCCTCAAATAATATCAGTAAAACGTTTGTCTTATGATGGCCCTATTTTCATTTTCTGATTTTAATAATTATAACCTAATTCGTGAATATGACACAGCACTATCATTTGATACACATTAGTTTGACTCTAAATTTGGCAAACACATGTCTTCAAGCGCCATTGAATTCCGATGCAAAGAGAAACACGTGACGCCCGTGAGCTATCTGCTTTGTAAACTCCCCATCAGTACCACAATTGAAAATTTTACTACGTTACTCAAAACTAGTCGAATGGCAGAACATTTGACAAAATCATCGATGGGTTTCATGACCTGTCCATGCCTCTTTGCACGTGGCATTTCATCCATACGACAGACACGAGTCTGCTATTCTCACCGAAAGTAATCAATAGTTGTTTTGTGTCCTGTTTGGTTTGTCTGGAACTAAGGGAGTAGGTGTCAAGGTTTCCGAGGTTTCTTCTCCGATCATAAGTCATCGTTTTCCGAGCTCGCACCATTATCCAATAAAACCTTTCGGATATGCAGACGGTCCATCCGCTATCCAATTTTTAAACTTCAGATCTGATTCGATCGATTTAATCGATATCAAATTTATCAGGAAACAATGAACTCCGTTTTGTACATATCTTTGTTTTAAGCTGACGATGTAAGATGTGAATTGTTTTTCAATACAAACCCGATGTCTATAATGTCTTAATTACAGTGTAATTATCAATAGCTTACTCTTATTAATATGCAATTTTAATGAGTGTTAAGGTTTTACTGAACTAGCACAGTTTGATAATGGAAGATATACGAAAGCAAATCATGAGAATCATTATTCTGCCATGGTGTACTCTCAAGCTAAGAAACACCCATGTTATCATGAAGTGTTATAGTGAGGGCCATGTTGTCATTACATTTCATTTTTTACGAATAGATAAAAAATAAATCATTGATTGCATATGATGATGAGACTAATGTTTATTGATTGTATTTGAGGTTGATATTGATTTTCATTGGTTATAGCGGATAGAATTATTTCATACATCACTGTAGAACTATTGTCAGACAATACACATACATAGCATAAGTACTCGAGTTACGATGTCGCCATCATTTGTTTCATCATTGAAGAAAATACATATTTGGGAGTGCAGTGCTACTTGATTGAGGCCGTACACTAACTAACCGTTCCGCGAATGAAAGACTCATGATTACGCTACGGATATGATACAAGAATCAGGTTGTTAGCGGTTCACAAAGGCACTTTGTACTATCCTTTATCATCAAACAAAGCCCAGCTGACAGGCTTATGATCCGAAGAATCAATGTTATACCGTTACTTGAGAACTTTGCAATCATATAATATCGTTGGATGTTTTTCATAAATCCTCATATTGTAAACATGTCCTTTTAAAGCATTAATAGCCATGTCACTAGTTTTTCAAAATATGTTTTTTTGGTGAGCACATCGTATCCGAATTGGACTACTATTTATTATTTACTATTTACCCTATGACGTCATCACGCCAGGGCGAACAGTTCCTGATGACATAGTCTTAAGGTGGCTCCACACATCGTCATCAGCGTCCATTTTCGTGACGTACTTCCGGAAAAAGTACAGCTCGGACTCAATTATCTTGATCGAAATGTGCATGTACACCGTGTCGTCATTTCCGTATTGCGTATCGGGCATTCAATATCGTAGTGCAAATTATAGTAACACCTGGGCCATTTTCTTTTAAACGGTCAAACCGATCGGACCACTGTTGTTCGTTTATTAAATAAGGCCGGACCTAGTAATCTGATGCTGCTTTAACGCGAGCCTTGAGAAAGTCCTGCAAGGCCTGCATACACATTTGCAGGTCCGCCAGGATTTATACCCGAAATTGTTACATTTATAAACGGTCAAACCGGTTGGTCCGCATAAACGAACAGGCCCCAGGTAAACAATAGTACACGTGCGTGCCGCTGATATGTCAACACCCGATATCGAGATTTTACCGGGAAATGTATAATCACACGTACTTCAGNTGAGGGAGTTTCGCTCTGTCGATTAAATCGTGTTTACAAATGTAGTCTACTTACTCTGTGAAAATAATGTTTTGTAAAATATCAAGATACCTATGAAATGCATGTGTGAGTGCACGTGAGAACGGCATACCATGCGATAGCCTCTGGTCTCACATATGTACCTGACATGTAATTATAAATATACCGTGAGTTAGCGGACTGTGGAATGATGTCCAAAGTGTACATGACTGAGGGTAATTTGGTTCCATTAAAGAACAATAAATTGATAATTTGGATATCATATTTTTGATTTATTTCCATCATTTTTGTTATATGTAAACAGAGACAACTGTCATTGTGTAAATTTACATCCCTCTGCAAAAAGTTCCGAATTTTTTCAAGGAAGATAACTCTCACCCGGATCAAAGTGATTGTAAAATGTAAAAAAAAATAATTATAAAGCCATTGTGTATATTTTGTTCAATTTCCCATTCTGTATGTATAGATCTTTGTGTCCTGTTTGCTTTTAGCTTGTAGATAATCACTTTTATCTGTACAAATTCAATAAAAAACACTTTGTATAACATGTGTTACATATTTTGCGATAAATAAAATATTTTTAGGGTTAATTAGAAATGCTTCTTTTCATTTTATTATTGTTGTTATTGTTCCGAACAATGCCACACACACACAAAAAACCCGGAAAATATTGAAATTGACGAAAATTCAATTTTTTGGTATTTTTTCCAAAAAAGTCCCCACACTATCGGAATGTTTAGATTTTCATAAAATCAACTCAACATAGTTGCATAACCATTATATGAAAGTTTCCACGAATTTTGCTGGTTAATTGCGAAAGTGTGGAGCCACCTTAAGTAGAGGAAGATAAGCGGACCGCTATCAGAAACATGTGCTATAGGTCACCATGGAATGTTGATACATAGTTGTAAACAAGATAAGAGACCTATTTCTTATTTCGGTCACCAAGTACGTTCTAATGACGTCACAATGGTCAGGTAGTTTCTGTGTTTACGTTGTCATGGATATCTCAAGTGGGTTCCGAAATCTTGTTTACTTTGTGTGTCAGTGACGTCATTTCCACGGAATTTTCGGCATTTTCGTCTATCTGAAACGTCGCAGGTAATGGCCCACCACAGAGAACCAGGGCCTCGATCTAGTTTATTTGTAAATTTCACCTTCCGAGTCAGCAGAGCTTTAAAACATCAGCACTTTAGAGAAAACGCGCGATCAAAACAGGAGATAGGCTACAATCCTACCCTTTATGATTTCCACTGATGTACCGATCTTGTAGCCTACACTTTATTATTTACCCTGATGTACTGATCTTGTAGCCTACACTTTATAATTTACCCTGATGTACTGATCTTGTAGCCTACACTTTATAATTTCCACTGATGTACCGATCTTGTAGCCTACATTTTATAATTTACCCTGATGTACCGATCTTGTAGCCTACACTTTATAATTTACCCTGATGTACTGATCTTGTAGCCTACACTTTATAATTTACCCTGATGTACTGATCTTGTAGCCTACACTTTATAATTTCCACTGATGTACCGATCTTGTAGCCTACATTTTATAATTTACCCTGATGTACCGATCTTGTAGCCTACACTTTATAATTTACCCTGATGTACTGATCTTGTAGCCTACACTTTATAATTTACCCTGATGTACTGATCTTGTAGCCTACACTTTATAATTTACCCTGATGTACTGATCTTGTAGCCTACACTTTATAATTTACCCTGATGTACTGATCTTGTAGCCTACACTTTATAATTTACCCTGATGTACCGATCTTGTAGCCTACACTTTATAATTTACCCTGATGTACTGATCCACGTGGTGTCCGTGTACCGATTTCAAGAGTACATATAGATATATACTTAAGTCTAACCCACATCACCGCGGCAGCCTTTTAGTGATTTTCGATTAGAATTCCACATATTCTGGTTTAATATGAAACGTGGGGCTACATAATTTGTATCACCATACAAATATGGATTTCATAAATATGTGTAACGTGCGTGTATAGGAATGGAATGCCACTTTAACCGATCATGCATGAGCTATCCTGAATTAGCGGGTCGTTATCGCCCCTATGTATAACTAGTAACCTAGTTTGATCTCGATGATCCGTCGTGTTGGTAACAGACACTTATGATAAAGTGTCGCCCTATTTACAACGGAAACATTCGTATGTTTAATGTCTAGTATAATCTTTGACACGCTATAGAAGTAACAAAACCAAGAGATAACCTTTGACGTATTTGAAATAATCCAGAATGCTATAACTGCAAAACTTGTTGAACCTACTGTACTGGAAATGCCATTTCGCTGTTCCCCATACACACGTCAATAAAAAAAGGATAAACCAAAGATATTTGCCGGGTTTTAGTCCGATAGCAATGCCACAAAAAGAAAGATGTGCCTTCAATAGCCAACGTTAGTATAAGTATACTGGTTAAAACTGGAATTGGTATATTGGTATATTGGTAGCTACTGACATAAAAGGCTATTTTTTCACCAAGTCAATGTAGTTATCCCTGGGTATCAGGATTCTCCCCTTGACGAGGTCATTGGCCAAACATGCAACCAGACTTAACGCATTTGGTTTACAGTTGCGCGTATTTACTTTTGTCCTACTGAATCCCTTAATTACATGAGAGTAAACACGTATTTACTGTTATCTTACTGAATCCCTTAATTACATGAGAGTAAACACGTATTTACTGTTATCTTACTGAATCCCTTAATTACAATAGAGTAAACACGTATTTACTGTTATCTTACTGAATCCCTTAATGACATGAGAGTAAACACGTATTTACTGTTATCTTACTGAATCCCTTAATGACATGAGAGTAAACACGTATTTGCTGTTATCTTATTGAATCCCTTAATTACATGAGCGTAAACACGTATTTACTGTTATCTTACTGAATCCCTTAATTACATGGAAACAAACACGTATTTACTGTTATCTTACTGAATCCCTTAATTACATGAGAGTAAACACGTATTTACTGTTACCTAACTGAATCCCTTAATTACATGAGAACAAACACGTATTTACTGTTATCTTACTGGATCCCTTAATTACATCAGAGCAAACACGTATTTACTATTATCTTACTGAATCCCCTAATTACATGAGAGCAAACACGTATTTACTGTTATTTTACTGAATCCCTTAATTACATGAGAGTAAACACGTATTTACTGTTATCTTACTGAATCCCTTAATTACATGAGAACAAACACGTATTTACTGTTATCTTACTGAATCCCTTAATTACATGAGAGCAAACACGTATTTACTGTTGTCCTACTGAATCCCTTAATTACTGGAGAGTAAACACGTATTTACTGTTATCTTACTGAATCCCTTAATTACATGATAACAAACACGTATTTACTGTTATCTTACTGAATCCCTTAATTACTGGAGAGTAAACACGTATTTACTGTTATCTTACTGAATCCCTTAATTACATCAGAGTAAACACGTATTTACTATTATCTTACTGAATCCCTTAACTACATGAGAGTAAACACGTATTTACTGTGATCCTACTGAATCCCGTAATTACATGAGAGTAAACACGTATTTACTGGTATCTTACTGAATCCCTTAATTACATGACAGCAAACACATATTTACTGTTATCTTTCTGAATCCCTTAATTACATGAGAGTTAACACGTATTTACTGTTATCCTACTGAATCCCTTAATAACATGAGAGTAAACACGTATTTACTGGTATCTTACTGAATCCCTTAATTACATGACAGCAAACACATATTTACTGTTATCTTTCTGAATCCCTTAATTACATGAGAGTTAACACGTATTTACTGTTATCCTACTGAATCCCTTAATAACATGAGAGTAAACACGTATTTACTGGTATCTTACTGAATCCCTTAATTACATGACAGCAAACACATATTTACTGTTATCTTTCTGAATCCCTTAATTACATGAGAGTAAACGCGTATTTACTGTTATCTTACTGAATCCCTTAATTACATCAGAGTAAACACGTATTTACTATTATCTTACTGACTCCCTTAATTACATGAGAGTAAACACATATTTACTGTTATCCTACTGAATCCCTTAATTACATGAGAGTAAACACATATTTACTGTTATCCTACTGAATCCCTTAATAACATGAGAGTAAACACGTATTTACTGGTATCTTACTGAATCCCTTAATTACATGAGAGTTAACACGTATTTACTGTTATCCTACTGAATCCCTTAACTACATGAGAGTTAACACGTATTTACTGTTATCCTACTGAATCCCTTAATTACATGAGAGCAAACACGTATTTACTGTTGTCCTACTGAATCCCTTAATTACTGGAGAGTAAAAACGTATTTACTGTTATCTTACTGAATCAGTTAATTACATGAGAGTAAACACGTATTGACTGTTATCTTACTGAATCCCTTAATTACAGGAGAGTAAACACGTATTTACTGTCATCCTACTGAATCCCTTAATTACAGGAGAGTAAACACGTATTTCGGGGTCCTCAAGTTTCAAAGCTCCCAACGCAGTAACACATTGATTTAAAACAGAATTCGATACTCCTTGTTCATGTGATCGTCGCAAAAGATGATCTTGTCTCAAATGATATCTTCACACTACCTAATGGAATCCTCCCCTACCTTGAGGGTGTCACAAAAAAAATCTCCAACCGGAGAGTTTTAATTCACAATCGTTATAGCTATCCCTTCGTCAGTAGGACATACTAGCTTCACCTTTCTATGGAGTTTACAATCAGTGTGTAATTTGCAGCGTCTGAGCCTGTTCTAGCCGATATATTTTTTTGGATAGACCTCTGCTGTTGTCAAATGAACTATTTAGCAACGGTTTTCTGCCTGCCTGAAAGGCTCCAATCAACATTGACGAAATGTGATTTAGGAAACGCTTAATCTTTTGAAGCATCTACTTTCGGCTGTGTTTTGCCTTTTTTGTGATATCTTCCCAGTTATTTTGTTGTCTTCTCCGTTCTATTGTTGTCTTTCCGTACCTATAGTGGTTTCTGTCTTAGCCTAATATGTTGATTCTCTGATATGTTTTTTCAGTAGATGAAAAGTTTCCTCCTGCAAGTACTCGGATTAACATTGGCAATCCAAGGATTCCGCTACTGATATCACCTGTTTAAAGTGCAGAGACGATTTCATTTGTAATATCGAGAGCGTCAATCTAGGAGTTCGAAGATGTCAGGTTTATATACCTATAAATTAACTTTTAATTAACTTGTGATTTCATTGTCGCTATCGAGGTTCTTACTTTGCATGAATATGGCTTACATTTACTTTGTCAGGTGTTGTTAATGAAGCAGAAAAAATGCTTACTCATGGAACACCTGGTCTTATTCTGATCGAACATTTTTCGTGGTCTTCGTGTAAGTGTTTACTTTGTTAATATTTTGGCCGAGTATAAAGTATCGTTATATGTACGATTTTGATATAACGAAAAATTGTTTCTGGGACCGACGTCACTCGTAGAACTTAATTTGTTTTTATAATTATAACCGATTAACGGTATATTGTCTAAACACGCACAGACTCTCTCCAAATCACAAATGATGGCGTGTATTTTTAGAATTATCCATCAATTACGTCTCACCTAGTTTGGTAATAAAACCCAACACGCTACATCAATATTGGAAATGTCAAACGTCCACCTGCTGAGGAGTGTGTAGGACCAAGCGTTAGTCAATAGTAGACCCCATGAAAAGGCTATATACATAGGCCTGTATCGGAATACACTGTTGACTTTGTCCACAAGGGCTTTTCCTCCAAATAGGAGTGTATATCTGCTAACTCTTTCAATTTTGTATTAATGAACATTGAGATTATTTTGGGGCTTTAGATTCAGCAAGTTGTCATAAGGATAAAAAGGTACAACGTGAACTGAGAAACGCATTTTCACATTATATCGTTTTTTGTCCGTTAGTTTCAAGCAATTATTTTCCAAACATTTAAGTAAAAATTGGTGCTTAAGTTCATACTAGATAAACGATGACCCGTCCTACCCTGATATAACAAAGGCAACTTCGCTTCCTTATCAGTAGGAATATGTCTCTAAATCTATACATACTTCACGGTACAATCAAGTGTCAATCAATATGTGTATCTTATGTGGACTTTCTATATGAAGATCTAATTCTGCGCTCAGAATTACTACATTCCTATGGTAGAAGTAACTACATGATGTCTTTATAGTAATGATGGTTTGTCCGAGTATATGCATCGGCCTATGTCAGCAAGGTCGAATATAAAAAAGGTCTGGGTGAGGTGTTACTGTTTCTGTGGTGTAGTATATTAATGTACGTGGTACGTTGCTTCAAATGAGTCGGTCAAAGTACGGACCCATAACTGTAATCATGTACAAAATCTGGTAAGATACGCATGAGTGAATCAGCTTTCACGCTTACTTGATTTTGTTGAAAATATGTGTCTGGCATTCTTTGAATGACAAGCGTCTTTTTCTGTGACTGATTTAACACTCTAAAAACAAATGTATCAAAAATGATTATAATATACAAATACGGATTTCTTAGTCGCCGCGTTTGTGTTAGACTGGCCACCGTCTCTAGAATATTAAATAATTAAGAAAAAAATATAACTCTAATAATTTTGATCACTTGGATGTCTGATTCTAAGTTCTAAACTAGGGGGAGATAAGCTAGTAGTAAAATGCAGCTGAGAATTTTTTCATAAATTAGCCAGGCTACGTAGATTTTTTTCCCTCCTGAATTAGATTTCACACAAACAATCAACAGCTGGTTGATTGCTGTGGACAAGCCCCGATTTGTTGATAATGTTCACCGAACTAACGTTTTTCGTGATATATTCATTCTACACGAAGCTCAATTCATCATTTGAAGATTAAATCGAGCGACGGGTTGATCTCATCCCTGCTGTATAAACAAAGAAGATGGATGTAAGCGGCCTCAATGCAGGCGATAACAGATGGAAGTTTGGCGAGTGATGGATCGGTAGTCATACTGATCCCATTCCGGGAGCTGAGTCGCGCAAAATGAGATAACGGAGTCGTCATATGTGATGCCCATACAAAATCAAATTCCTGCTCGCCGCTATTATCTGTAATAGAGGTTTTTTTCGGGCTTTGTTTTTTTTCGTGATTTCATATTTTATTATCATAATTCTATTTGTATATATACCTAGTCGTACTTTCATATATAGTACTTTGCTCTACAAATTACAAATCTGACGAGACGTGGATTAGTTTTGAGCTAAAACGAAATTGTCAGTTATGACCACCCCATTCTATGTTCTGACTACCACTTTTTTATATCTGTTAGTTCTGTGCATCTAATTCAATATTTCTTTAAACGTTTATTAACGGATCGTGTGTCTTTCCACCAATTTCATTCACTCCTCTGCAACGGCCAGTTTTGGCTACGAACTTTTATCTGTAGCAGTCAGATGTGTGTTCCTCAACATTCACCAACGTCAGTTTATCTCTATCCCCGCCATATTTTAACGAACCATGTTTTCCTCCATCATTTTTTGTCTCAGACTATCTCTGTGTTTCGTTAAGTCTAATGTCCTCCGACCACTGGTTGACCAAACAAAACACTTACCACACATTTATCAAGTCTTATCTTGGCGCCTTGACTTCCGCCGTTTGTTTGATCAACATGAACTGGAGTATTGTGTTTAGTGTTGTGCTTCGCGTAACAGCTAATTTATCACATGCAGAAGGTACCCACAGGTGATTGGTCACTAAGTGTCACTTTTAAAGTGTTTTCCCACTGAACAGTCATAGCATGGATATTGCNGTGATAGAGAGAGAAAGATGATCACATTCAGTCAAACCTGTTGCATTTGCTGATATAATTTTGGATATTGCTGTACGCTTACCAACCCGGTCTAATTGATCTTACAAAGAATTAAACAGAGGTACTCTTAGGATCAAAACTGGAAGTGAATAAATACTTCTACCCGCTAGTTACCATTAAAATGTAAATTCATATGGCTACCAGCACAGTTTCTGTGACTAGCCTTATTGTTAGTCTTTCAATGTTAGTGTTTTTAATACATCCTTAAATGATAGGACGTTAAATACATCAAAACCAAACCAAACTCATCGTTTTACAGTATGAACACTCTTTGCACTTTACAATTAAACAGTTCAGCCAAATATTTATTAAAACAAAATTCAATATAATGAAATAGGATGGAAATACACTTTAACGAATGAAACGTCAAATAGTACATGGTATATCTGTTTACTTTTCAATAATTTGAAGACTTTCATCTGCATAATATGTTTAGAAGTCGATATTATCTCGTTTCTGGGTTTTTTATCCAATGTAAGATAATGCAGAGATAATGACGTCCTATGTAAAACAATGGCCTCAGGTGGTGTGAAACTAATAGCATATTCAACCCGTCCTAGCTAGAGGATCTTATAGCCAATCAATTGGATTACAGGGTCCAAAAATAACGCCAGGGTGTTCATCTGGGGACTAGAGCCTGTAAACTTTTTCCTGATACAGGAGTTAAATCTCCTGACACCAACTACACTCAATGTGCACTGACTTCCTCTGTCTGTTTGCTTTTTACTACATATTCCTTCCTTTTAAGCTATTTGAGTGCTGCAATTATTTCACTGTATGTTTCTGTGTCGACGGTAACCTAGGTGATCGATGACAAGATTTGATGACGCTAACACCTGCAGACGAACGCTCTTCTCAATAACCTGATTACGACATTATAATTGGCTTGCGGCATTTCTACGCTAAGAAGATGTCAGGAACCTCGTTTTGGTCCAATGTGACCTCGCGGACATTTTAAATTCGATCGATTTTCATGTCAAGAACTCATTTGAAAGCCTAAATTGTTTGTCTGTAAATACGGGATCTCCCTTGTACTGTAAGGATAATCTGTTCTTTAATCTCTTCCATATATTCTTTTTCGGTTTTGCTAAACCATTATTCAACGAAACAATTGTGACAGGGTACGCTGGCAGAAAGCTGTTTCAGTGAACCCCGGATAGGAGAAAGGATGGTTACATAAATCATGGATTAAGACTCTCCTTGTGAATCGTGAGCATACAAAGTTGTTGTCGCATTCCTTCAGATAAGAGTGTCCCAATGAATCCTGGAGGAGTGGTGGCGCGCTAAACCCAGTGTGATAGCCAGTCCCCCCCCCCCAAGATTGAGCACGGAATTTGGCTACCGAAATGTCAACGTATTGATTGAGATAGTTTTTCCATCTATCAGCTACGGTAAATAGATTGTTCGGAACATCTCGGCAGCCACTTTATAACCCGTATTGATTGCGTCGTCCATGCATATGGTGTCATGATGTGACGTAATAGAATGACAGTGCCTAAATACTTTAGCAATGGAACAGTTCCCTCTGATCCGGTGAATTCCAGTTAAAAAATTAAAAGAGCTGCCAAACGAATTGACCTATCAAGACATGTATGATATAGTATCATTAGATGGGTGAGTAGTTACATACGCTCATCAACAACCCTA
>NW_018408805.1:81303-81708 GCF_002113885.1 Mizuhopecten yessoensis | reverse complement strand
AAACCTTACGTAGGTTTACATACACATAGCAAACCCTACGTAGATCTACATTCATACAGCAAACCCTACGTAGAATAACATACATACAGCAAACCCTACGTAGATCTACATACATACAGCAAACCCTGCGTAGATCTACATACATACAGCAAACTCAACGTAGATCTACATACATACAGCAAACCTTACGTAGATATACATACATACAGCAAACTCTACGAAGATCTACATACATACAGCAAACCCTACGTAGATCTGCATACATACAGCAAACTCTACGAAGATCTAAATACATAAAGCAAACTCTACGCAGATCTAANAGATCTAAATACATACAGCAAACTCTACGTAGATCTAAATACATACAGCAAACTCTACGCAGATCTACATACATACAGCAAACCC
>NW_018408805.1:79803-80280 GCF_002113885.1 Mizuhopecten yessoensis | reverse complement strand
GTAGATCTACATACATACAGCAAACTCTACGTAGATCTACATACACACAGCAAACTTTACGAAGATCTACATACATACAGCAAACCTTACGTAGATATACATACATACAGCAAACTCTACAAAGATCTACATACATACAGCAAACTCTAAGTAGATCTACATACATACAGCAAACCCTACGTAGATATACATACATACAGCAAACCCTACGTAGATATAAATACATACAGCAAACTCTACGTAGATCTTCATACATACAGCAAACCCTACGTGGATCCTCATACATACAGCAAATTCTAAGTAGATCTACATACATACAGCAAACTCTACGAAGATCTAAATACATAAAGCAAACTCTACGCAGATCTAAATACATACAGCAAACTCTACGTAGATCTACATACATACAACAAACTCTAAGTAGATATACATACATACATCACACTCTATGAAGATCTACATACATACAGCAAACCT
>NW_018408805.1:72657-78727 GCF_002113885.1 Mizuhopecten yessoensis | reverse complement strand
ATACAGCAAACTCTACGAAGATCTACATACATACAGCAAACCTTAAGTAGATCTACATACATACAGCAAACTCTAAGAATATCTACATACATACAGCAAACTCTAAGTAGATCTACATACATACAGCAAACCCTACTTAGATATACATACATACAGCAAACCCTACGTAGATCCTCATACATACAGCAAATTCTAAGTAGATCTACATACATACAGCAAAATCTACGAAGATCTCAATACATAAAGCAAACTCTACGCAGATCTAANAGCAAACTCTACGTAGATCTACATACATGCACGATAATGGAAATGAAAATATCCAATGTAATAACGCAAACAAGTAGCAAAATATTATATGATTTCCTTATAATTATGAAGTTGATGACAGTATATTCCATGTGAATTTTAAATCTGCTATATTTAAATAATGCATCCTACATGTGGTTCAATATGTTTGTGTGTAAACGTTTTAAAAATAAACACATCTCTATTGGAGGCCTTACCCGTTGCTTTGCGTTTTCAGCATTTGGACATACATTTTGTATGATCCAAAGCGCCATATATAAAATCTACCAACAAACACCTATGTTCATACAATGGAAATTGGAGGCGGATATAGAGAAAAACAGTCAGGAGATAACGGGTTTAAATAGCTAAAACGTAACTATTGAACGCCCCTTCAAAAAAAAAATTCCCATCTCGTGTGTCATTTAATGATAACATCTATCACTTTAATGTATTTCTGGAATGAGGCCGGCGCTAAGAGCTATGTAACATCAAGTTGAATGACTCTCAATCTCTTCAATCATACGTTGATAATCGGTTGTTAATATGATGTTAATTTAAATAGCGAACCATGTTGAAAATTAATAACAACTAACAAGATATCTTATACATTTTAACACATCTTATACGTTACTTATAACGATGTCTTACCTGTTTTAAAGATATTGTATAATGTGTACAGTATTATTTATCGTGTCTCCAACAAAGAAGAGTTTCAATTCGATCGGTATTTTTCTGACTTGCTTTGAGTTGCTTGCCCATTTACTAGCAAATAGTGGATTTAAAGTAATGAGATTCTTTAAAATGTAAACGTGTAATAGCTTTATAAATTAGAAAAGTGGTTGGACTCTCTACCTTAAGGATTATAGTTCCAAGTGGTTATAAGATATTTTACATAACTTATATCAAATATATAGGATATAAAGCATATACTCTATAAGCGATCTCATATGCTTTGGGAGATATTGCTAATTTTAAGGAATGTCTCTTGGACTTTAAGAAACATATTATAAAAATGTTGTAGAGATGTATTTCAAATATCTGACATAATGCTCTGATGGCCTGGAATGACAAGTGAAGCTGTCATGTTTAAATAACTACAGCAACGTGTGGCCAGAGTCACGTGTGGCGCTTATGTCAACAGTCACAAGTGACATGTCAAACATCACGCGTTCAGCGTCAACAGTTAAATGTCACTTGTGATGACGGAGTGAAAGAAGCGAACCTTTATATTGAAAGTAACATGACAAAGAAACGTTTTTCAGTTTACAACCCTATGTCAGCCCCCTACCTTCCGCGCGTTTCTTTGGTTACATCAACGGCATTTGTACAACGTTCCTACAGAGATCAAACGCGATCTATCAGATCGATTACATCCATCTCCAGTTTCGTTTCTTAAAGAAAAACACCCTTCGATCTAGGTTGTACTATTTTTCTAAACAGGATTTTTATCTGAGGAACATTATCTAAAAAAAATCATACATATATAGACCCCCTTAACACTGAGTTAAGACTTGTATGATGCTAGTAGATTCAACCCAGATGTGCGTGCGTTTTACAGGCAATAAACTCATAGTATTACCACAGCCTTGAGAGGTGTCTACAGATTATGTTTAAACGTGTGATACGTCTGATTTACCTCAGATTCAATTTATCCTAAAATTATTCACACGGATAAGGTCGTACAACATCAGATATTCCGATTTAATAGGATGATGTCGTTTCCTGCAATGAAATTTTGAGTACAACTGGAAAAGCATTTATTGGTACCCGATTTTATGTCTGGAAATTGTATAGGGATACTGAACATATTCTGGGATCACGCTTGACAAAACTCGTCATATATATACATGTATTATTGTTCATCTTCGAGCAATTCCCATAGGTTCAGGACGTGGAGCGAAAACTAACTCATTACATATGGTAATGTTTATAGTCTAGATCCTGCCGTGTGTTTTCTGTTGTCTTCAACGTGTGGCTCGAAATACAATAATATCAATTTAGCAAAACAAAGCAGAAACAAATGGTAATAAGGCAGGTGTTCCGGTCTGTAATTCTATTGCCGTATAGTAAAATACTTTTTTTTAAATTAATGTGAGAAGGTGTTTTGAAAAACAGCAGAAGAGCGCTAGACTTATGACGCACGTAGCCTACCGAAACGTGTTAGAAAAATTAAAAAACACACTTTTCGAATTCTTCAGTTTATAATTTCAAGAAAAAAAGAAAATCGGCCTATACGATGTAACTATATCACAGCTAAAATGATGTCATCTGCTGTATCACAAGGATATAACATAGCTTTAAATATAAACGGAGCAGGTCAGCGAACCCATAAACCTGCATGATTATTTCCAGGACGACTTCATCCATCATGTGCTGATGTTGTTACCTCCATAAGATTGTAGAATTCCTGTTAACCCACTTCCGGTAACCCATATTCTGTCGGATAACAAAACGAAACAGCGCCAACTCCCAGGGGCAATACCATTGTATTACTTCATGGTGGCAGCTCTCGCGGAAATTCATCAATTATGTGGCGGATAAGAATAATTGGACACATCGAGACTATTGAAAACTTGTAATTTTATTATATTATCTTCACTTTATGAGAAGGGTACGATGACGGCTGTTGTTCGTCTGCCAAACACAACCATACGCTGTTGTATATGTTTATACCGCGATAGTTTGTTGGGAAAAGCCCTGAACGCTCGTTCCTTCGGCTGAATTTCAAAACAGCCATTACTCCGAGGTCGAAATCGTGTAATGGAGTTGGCGTAATTTCAACTGTTTGGAACGAGCATTTGTTGGTAATAACATCACCTCGTTGACCTTAATTGGTTTTTAACATGACCCAGATGTAAATACTTTGTCTGAGTCTGCGAATTAATCTGAACTCTCTCATAAGGGAGCTTATTAATGAAACAAGTTGATCTTCCGTTGCTGGCAAACTATGCCACGGTATTACGAGTGATTCAATGTGAGAATTCAAATTTACCTACCATTGTTTGACAAATTGGTTTGTCCTGCCAAACTTACAATTTTTACTTTAGCGCGTGAATGATTGCCTAATGGTGTGTTATTTGCATTTTATCTATAGTCTAATAAAGACAAGATATGACGTCAAGAAGTAATATTCAGCGTAAATACTTGTTCGTGTAAAACAAAGTTATGCAATGTTCCTAATACACAACAGGCGATTTCACGTTGACACTAAATCATTTATAGTATGCGAATTAAGTTTGTACATTTAAACGCTAAAATTCTTACATGCACCTTCACCAAATGTCAACAAAACTTGAAATATTTATGGAAATTGTAACTAATCCTGAACTGGTCGCTGCGTGTTGCAAACTACTCCGTGCATAGCTCGTTGGTTAGGCGAACAACGGGATTTATTTCAATGTTTGTGATGTATTGCCAAAGACTTGCAACGTCATTAATGTTGAAAACGCCACAAGGGACTTTTCTTTTGCGGGTTGACACGTTTCCGCACGTGTCGTCTAACCTCGTAAGTTGGTTTCTATCTTTTGATCCATAAAAAGGTTTCCGGGAAACCAATTCTTACGTCTGATTATTACCAATGTGTGACGTCATCCTCTATGGTTCGCGGGTCCCGTGTGGTGTATAATTTTCAGATCAAAACTGACCGGTTTTTTTTTTGCATTTCCGGGGGAAAATGTCAGATTCTTTTATGGTAAACTTTTGCGCCTCCGCTGTAATGGGACACATTGTCTTGACTGAGAGAGTGTTCAATATTTAGTATACACGATGACTTATGAAAATTTATTATCGTTGCAAAGGTAGGAACTTTTGTCTTCCAATACATCACAATTACCATGACAACGGTTGACAACTATTAAGCATATCACACTGCAACGTCTTTTAGATCCTGTAAACAGTTAGTTCGTGGATCAGGTGACATGTCACTGTGTCTACAGATATGGTAGATTTTTGTTTATATGTACAAGTAATTAATTCAAATACAAACGTCTGTCTGAGCTGAATCACGGAACCTGGACAAAATAAAGCTGGCCTATTATTCTGAATTGCTATGTTTATTTATAGGGTATACCGTTTTTGGTTTAATTACGTTTTGGGGCCGTGAATCACTTACTGCTACAGTTGGAATGTCATACTGTTGAAGTCTTCCAGACACAAGTGTCAATGCAGTGTTTTGTGTACAAAGATAGTTCGCAAGACGTAAAAGGAGAATGCGAAAAACCTTGCCTTCGTTTTGTTAAGAGCGAATTTAATTCTCTTATTGCTAGCATTTTCCTGGGGGAAATGGAGCTGTTCTCATTGACCTTTCTCATGTCAGTGTAGCTTTACTGTTAAAAAGTAGTCAATTTAATGCGAAGGCTTCAACGCACCTGTTCTCTCTGTCACTGTAAAATTGTACAATTCGAAAAGACATCATGTTTGATGTGAACAATCGGAAAGGTTTAATTGTGTTTAAACCTCGATCAAACTTCGTTTTATCATAAAAATGATGTAAGCTTACGTGTCTTTCTTTGAGATGAATATCTCATCAACATTACGACACAGCTGACGTCATAAACACGTCACTGTTAGGGAAGTTTATTTCGAATTATCATGAGTACATGGAAGTCTTTTCATGCTATCGATAACATCAGCGTACTTAAAGTTTCAATTTCATGGATTTTACTGAGCCAGGGTGTACACTTTGTCAAGACATCAATACGCGTCTTTACGTGTCGAGACCAAAAAATACCGGTCCAGTCCGGTAAAAGCTTCCATAAAAATTGTACCTTGTATAGACGTTATTTATGAAATAATCTTGATTACTTGCCTTAGTACCATTTCTCTCCACAAGGCGGCACTGTTTGGCGGAGAGTGGAAAACTACGGCAGGAAACCACGTTTGTGCACAAACCTAACTAATGAAATAAAACCTAACGCTTGTGAAACACCGTGTAATGCATAACACTAGTATTAACTTTCCAATTTTCCAATTTCATATTTAATCTGTAAAAGGCGCAACAAGCAATAAGCGATGCACGACTTTAAATGAACACTGTGAATTGAATTCCAATGAAAGAGCGCTATTTTGAGTAGAATCGATTAGCTTGTAAGTCATTTCCATGTTAGATGTTGTTAAGATTTCGTGACGAGAGTATTAGACGAATATAGTCTGCTTGCAATGAATGATTGGTAAACATTAAGCCATTCTTCCAATATTTTACTTTTCTTTAAGACGTCAACAGGACGTCTTTTTGTAAGGCGTCAGACACGATTATATAGATTGATTGGATCGGCAATATTTGCTAAACATCGTTATATAGATTAACAGTGATACTTTCATCGTTTTCATTTTGACCTTTTTTCCACAATGATTTCATGCTTCCATGTTTCCCTTGCAAAATGCAAATGTATCCATTCTCTACAGCATGCCTTTTACGAATTAACTGTGATTATGTACTGTTAAATCTACCGTGTGTCGCTTTATGACAGTTTTGTGTTGATGAGGCCGACAGGACGTANCCGTGTGTCCCCGTATGACAGTTTTGTGTTGATGAGGCCGACAGGCCGTTAAATCTACCGTGTCTCCGTATGACCGTTTTGTGTTGATGAGGCCGATAGGATGTTAAATCTACCGTGTGTCCCCGTATGACAGTTTTGTGTTGATGAGGCCGACAGACCGTTAAATCTACCGTGTGTCCCCGTATGACAGTTTTGTGTTGATGAGACCGACAGGCCGTTATGTCTAGTATGTGGCCCTGAATGACCGTTTTGTGTTGATAAGGCCGACAAACCATTATGTCTAG
>NW_018408805.1:11505-69717 GCF_002113885.1 Mizuhopecten yessoensis | reverse complement strand
GTTGATGTGTCATTGAGACTACTGCCATATGGCCCTGTATGACATAATTGTGTTGATTTGTCATTGAGACTACTGCCATATGGCCCTGTATGACCGTTTTCTGTTGATGTGTCATTGAGATTTCTGCCATATGGCCCTGTGTATGACATTAATGAGTTGATGTGTCATTGAGACTACTGCCATATGGCCCTGTATGACCGTTTTGTGTTGATGTGTGATTGAGATTACTGCCACATGGCCCTGTATGACCGTTTTCTGTTGATGTGTCATTGAGACTTCTGCCATATGGCCCTGTATGACATTATTGAGTTGATGTGTCATTGAGATTTCTGCCATATGGCCATGAATGATCATTTTGTGTTGATGCGTCATTGAGACTACTGCCATGGCCCTGTATGACATTATTATGTTGATGTGTCATTTGAGACTACTGCCATGGCCCTGTATGACCGTTTTCTGTTGATGTGTCATTGAGATTTCTGCTATATGGCCCTGTATGATATTATTGTGCTGATGTGTCATTGAGACTACTGCCATATGGCCATGTATGACATTATTGTGTTGATGTGTCATTGAAACTACTGCCATATGGCCCTGTATGACCATTTTGTGTTGATGTGTCATTGAGACTACTGCCATATGGCCCAGTATGACCGTTTTCTGTTGATGTGTCATTGAGACTTCTGCCATATGGCCATGTATGATCATTTTGTGTTGATGCGTCATTGAGACTCCTGCCATGGCCCTGTATGACATTATTATGTTGATGTGTCATTTGAAACTACTGCTATGGCCCTGTATGACCGTTTTCTGTTGATGTGTCATTGAGACTACTGCCATATGGCCCTGGATGACCGTTTTGTGTTGATGTGTCATTAAGACTTCTGCCATATGGCCCTGTATGATCATTTTGTGTTGATGCGTCACTCAGACTACTGCCATGGCCCTGTATGACATTATTATGTTGATGTGTCATTTGAAACTACTGCTATGGCCCTGTATGACCGTTTTCTGTTGATGTGTCATTGAGATCTCTGCCATATGGCCCTGTATGACATTATTGAGTTGATGCGGCATTGAGACTACTGCCATGGCCCTGTACGACATTATTGTGTTGATGTGTCATTGAGACTACTGCCATATGGCCATGTATGACATTATTGTGTTGATGTGTCATTGAGACTACTGCCATATGGCCATGTATGACATTATTGTGTTGATGTGTCATTGAGACTACTGCCATTGCCCTGTATGACATTATTGTGTTGATGCGTCATTGAGACTACTGACATGGCCCTGTATGACATTATTATGTTGATTTGTCATTTGAGACTACTGCCATGGCCCTGTATGACCGTTTTGTGTTGATGTGTCATTAAGACTTCTGCCATATGGCCCTGTATGAACGTTTTGTGTTGATGCGTCATTGAGACTACTGCCATGGCCCTGTACGACATTATTGTGTTGATGTGTCATTGAGACTACTGCCATATGGCCCTGTATGACCGTTTTGTGTTGATGCGTCATTGAGACTACTGCCATATGGCCCTGTATGAACGTTTTGTGTTGATGCGTCATTGAGACTACTGCCATATAGCCATGTATGACATTATTGTGTTGATAACTACACAAAGACAATATCGCTTATATTTTATATACAATTTTGTTGATGATGATGTTTTCGTCGAGACAGTTCTAATCGCGAAGATAACTTCATTACGAATTGTTAGTTGATAACGGTAGACGCAGTGCAAGGGTAGCAATGGTATTGTAAACAGTTCTACTAAATGCGTCAGTTTATACATCTGTAGATTGCTAACATGATAGACTGTGTACGTTTGTACTCAAATCTTATAAGACCTCAAGAAAGTCACGTACTCAATAAAAAAAATCGTTCGGAACCTTTGGGTTGGGGGAGTTGCGAGAATCTTCTCACGGTGTATAACTTTCTCTAATTACGCTCGTATTAATTGGCCTTTTTTCAGAGAGGAGCTGGACCCGTGAGGTATGAAGCCGGGACAACAACAGACCAAGGTTCTGTAACTCGACACCAGCACCGTGCAAACCGAGCTCTCGTCTGCTACCTCCCGCCTTTTTGAACCCAGACATATTCTACTGATGCGGATGGGTTATCTGTGCACTGGAACATCCTGGGATATACGTAGCCACGGGGGAGTAGAATCAAGGAGTAGGAGGAATAGTACACGTTACATTGATACAACGTAACACCGTAACGACGAAACAATCAGGCATGGATGTGAACATTCTAACGATGCTGGGAAGCGCATCGAGAAACACAAATTGATAGCAGTATTTGTGAAAGTTGAAAATCAACAGTTACAAAAAGAACTTGGATAAACATGAGTCGAAGGGCGAGTTTATACGCCAAGCAGAACCCGGGGAAATCACGACCAAAAGTCCATTTCCCGGACGAACTGGTGTTTCTGGATAATATTAAGGAAAATGACATACAGGGTTTGAATACCATGTTACGTCGGGCAAGTTTACAAGTGGATATTAGCGGTATCAACGACGCAGGTAGGTTATCAGTATGTAAACTTGGTGGTGTTAAAAGTGGGTATTAGCGGTGCCAACAACACAGGTAGGTCATCAACAAATATTTGATTAAGATACAATGACCCTCCATGTAGTTAGTAGAGACGCATGTGCCAGTATGCTTGCTACATGTTACGAGAAACTGTAAACTATATGTATTATAATTATTATATTTGTCCTTACACCACTTGTCTAAATTGTAGCCAATTGTTACATGCATGTACTACATCGCGTATGGGTTCAGACCCATTTATAAACCAAATATTGACGATAAGCGTACATGGTGCTAACAACTAAGATACTATACCTAGTTCAGCTCCGGGCGCACAGATGGTAAGCTCATGTGAAGGAGGTCACCCATCGTGCTTCTGGAGCTGGACTAGAGTGTTTTACACCATATGTAATATCAAAGGCGGCGCGAAATATCATTCACTATTAAATCATGTTTGGGTTTTCGATTCCCTGGTACCGTTATCATTGGTTATGCAAAACAGAACTTTGCAGATGAATTTTGTATGTTCAATTAAATGTTTTGGGTACCCTTTTATTGATGGATACTTCAAAATAATATTAGAAACACAAAGAAATAAAATAGAATTCTTGCAAAATGACTTAACTTTTCTCCACACAAATCCCAATATAACAGACACCAGCAAATACTAGTAGTCTACTAAAACTGACCACCATCGCGGGTCGTTGCCGGTGTATTTAATGCCATATACTAAGATCAACTATATAATTGGCAGGCCTGTACAAAATCGTTTGGAGCAAGTCGCAGTATCGAAGTGTAAACAATAACCTTATCACAACAATCCCAGAACGGAGGTCGCGTGCACGTTATTGTTGTTTGATGCTAATGAAAGAATCCTGTTGTTCACTCGTCAGCTACATGTGTCGATATGTTGACGATTGCGAATTCCACTAAGAGTCTTCTCGCAATGCTTACATAAAGAAAACTCATGCATTATTTTATATCAATTTGTGAAAAGTGCCCCCCCCCTCCCCTCACCACCACCACCACCACCACCACCACCACACACACACACACAACAACAAAAATGTTATATCTGCTTATGTGAATGCCTTATTTACGTGTGTGGCTAATTACATAACTAGATGTGTGTGCGGGTTTTTAAGGAGGTTCGTGTGTAGGTTAAGGAAGTGAGAGAATAGGAACACATAGACCAGGCCCTAGCTAATGAGCTACAGAAGGAACACACAGACCAGGCCCGTAATAATGAGCTACAGAAGGAACACACAGACCAGGCCCGTGCTAATGAGCTACAGAAAGGAACACATAGACCAGGCCCGTGCTAATGAGCTACAGAAGGAACACACAGACCAGGCCCGAGCTAATGAGCTACAGAAGAGAGATTATATAGTAGTGTTATGCTAGTACCTTCATTTTAAATTGTTTCGGTGCATTGATTAAAATTGTACATGGCAACATGCACGTGAAACATACATATCTCATTTAGATAAGGCTCCTCTCCCTTGTCACGTTCAATCCATTGTGCTACTCTAGATACATCATTGGTAATTACTGCTATAAGATATTTGAACCGTTAAATTTCTTAACGGATCCGCTCGATCTTATCGTTTAATGGAACGGATTCCGCTGTATTTGTGTTCTAGCCGGGTTTTTGCCAATGTTTCAGCAGATAATGAATCAACAATGAAGCAGGATTAGGGAAGCTGATGGTAGACTTGTGATGTTATAGCCCAATAGGTTATATAATATATAAGAGGATATCTTATGCTCATATGATAGTAGGTGTTATGGTCGTTTTACAGCTACTTACCTATTAATGAAAAGAAAATTCAAACGGGACCAAACTCGTTGTAAAAAATGTATATGTTTTACAATTTAAATTTGCACTTTAAACGAGCCATTGCATTCTACACTACACTATGAGATCTGAAAACGATGGGACAATGGACAAGGTTATATATAAATTCATCAGAGATGCTAAGCACTTAAGATATAATGTTTAGTGTATGTATTTAAATATTTAAATACTCATTGTAGAAGTAATCTATCACTTACCCAATGCATGAAGAATATAAGTGCATGTGTTTATTCTGAAATACAATGGCGAATATTGATGTCACTTTACTGATTTCCTAAGAAAGAATTTTGAATCTTGAAATGAAGTAAAACTAAATATTACTTTAGGTTTTCAACTTATAAAGCAATTGCGATGGAACGTATCGATGTGAGCTCATCTTCAAAACATTGCCGGTTTCATTCTGGACCTGGTCCCTTCTCCGTTGTACCGAACTGTCACCTCCCATGGGAAATGTGGGTAGAGCTACACCATTAGAGCAGGACTAGGCGGCCATGGTTTCATTAGAGGCCAATGTGTAACACATGTCGATACGGCAAACCACACGATTGAATACATGTAATGCTTTCCGATCTGGTTAAATCCGAGGGTTTTATTCCTACCGTACTAAAATCCCATGTGAAGGGTTTTAAGTTTGATTACACAGCTGTGACAAAGCTCATTGTGAATCGGTGTTAGCCAAGACATCACATCAGCTGGAAATGGACAGCCTGTCACACGGCAGCCTTGTTTTTTACGGGGCGTCATTTTCCCCTCTTTTGTTCTTGTTTTGAACTTGGCTGTAACGTTTGGCATCAGAGGTCGGAATTCTTGCGTTTTTCGTAAGGAAATTGTTGTCAAAACATAATTCTGTTTTTCGTACATTGAAACAACCCTCACAAACGAAATATGTGTCAAATCCATTCAGTTAAACATTCCAAAAGCAGTCAAATGTGTGTTACGGGCAAAACTGGGAAAGGTAAAAGGTAAAACATTGTTGTTTTTTTACTGTTTTTTTTTTTACAATAGATTTTTCAGCAATAAGAATATCTCTGATATATTGATTATGCTAACCTTGAATCCCTTCACGACTACCTTTCCTCCGACTGATATTACTAAGCAGCAACATTTAATCGAGATTTAAGACGAGAGCATACGCCGGGGTTAGTGTTGCCACTAGATCACGAGACAGAAACTGTAATCAAACCACGAGCTGGACTGGTGATGCTGGCCTTTGATGTTGGGAAGTAACATCCGGCAGACAATTAATACAGTGTGCTCGTACGAAACGAGGTTAGTCCTTTAACGTTTAAGTCTTCTCGGTCACGTATTTGCCAAATGGAGATTTCAAGAACATGAAAAAGAAACTCGGAGAACGATTTTCTTTATTTCTCACTTTCAGATACAGTCACACTCTTTTTTCTGTAAGAATCGGGTTTTTTTTACTGTCAATATCATTTCGTCTGCTGTCGAAATCAGGTTTTCCCTGTCATAATCAGGTTTTCCCTGTCAGAATCAGGTTTTACCTGTCAGAATCAGGTTTTCCCTGTCAGAATCAGGTTTTCCCTGTCAGAATCAGGGTTTCACTGTCAGAATCATGTTTTCACTGTCAGAGTCAGGTTTTCACGGTAAGAATCAGGTTTTCACCGTCAGAATCAGGTTTAACCTGTCAGAATCAGGGTTTACCTGTCAGAATCAGGTTTTCACTGTCAGAATCAGGTTTTCACGGTCAGAATCAGGTTTTCACTGTCAAAATCAAGTGGATTGCTAATGCAGATTCATTCTTTTGTACCGCCAGAATAGTTCTTGAGTATGTGAGATTACTTCAATGGTTTCCATGAAAATACTTCTAGGTCACTGTGAGAATACTTCTAGGTTATTATGAGAATACTTCTATGTTATTGTGAGAATACTTCTAGGTTACTGTGAGAATACTTCAAAGTTACTGTGAGAATACTTCTAGGTTACTGTGAGAATACGTCAAGGTTACTGTGAGAATACTTCTAGTTTACTGTGAGAATACATCTAGGTTACAGTGAGAATACTTCTAGGTTACAGTGAGATTACTTCTAGGTTACAGTGGGATTACTTCTAGGTTACTGTGAGAAAACTTCTAGGTTACTGTGAGAATACGTCTAGGTTACAATGAGAATACTTCAAGGTTACTGTGAGAAAACTTCTAGGTTACAGTGAGATTACTTCTAGGTTACAGTGAGAATACTTCTAGGTTACTGTGATAATTAGTTGAGGTTGATGTTAGAATAATTTCCTCTTACAGAATCGATATTGTTTGCTGCCAGAGCAATATTTGTTACATTTGTACATTTTTTACACTGAGATGAAGCAGTAACATGTGTACAGTCCAAAACGATTTATATTAGGGACCTGACATTGCTCCCACATACCAGCGCCACACTGACGTCAACAGACTACCCTTCTCATACATGTGTGGGAGGAAAGGTTGGCTAAACCATCACAAACCAGTGCCCGTGTAAACTCGGTATCTAACATAGATTAATTTGAGGATTAACACGTTCTGTTATTTTGCACACCATTTTAATCAGATTTGCAGATATCATTATATCAATATTACGTCAGTAGAGGCCAATGTTAACATATACTGATATTATATCACGCCATTCACAGTCAGTAAATATCAGAGTTTACATATACCGATAAAAGTTGACGCACTGTGTTAAATAACGTCAAATTGACCAGACATTTTATGACACATTGTGGTGTATAACATCAAGTTGACCAGACTTGGTATGACTGTCTGTTGTATATAACGACAAGTTGACCAGACACGGTATGACATTCTGTGGTGTAGAACGTCAAGTTGACAAGACTTGGTATGACATTCTGTGGTGTATAACGTCAAGATTACCAGACTTGGTATGACTGTCTGTTGTATACAACTTCAAGTTGACCAGACTTGGTATGACATTCTGTGGTGTATAACGTCAAGATTACCAGACTTGGTATGACTGTTTGTTGTATATAACTTCAAGTTGACCAGACCTGGTATGACACAGTGTGGTGTATAACGTCAAGCTGATCAGACTTGGTATGACTTTCTGTTGTGTATAACATCAAGTTGACCAGACTTAGTATGACTGTCTGTTGTATATAACGTCAAGTTGACCAGACATGGTATGACATTCTGTGGTGTATAACGTCAAGTTGACCAGACATGGTATGGCATTATGTGGTGTATAACGTCAAGTTGACCAGACTTGGTATGTCTTTCTGTGGTATATAACGTCAAGTTGACCAGACTTGGTATAACACATTGTGGTGTATAACGTCAAGCTGATCAGACTTGGTATGACTTTCTGTTGTGTATAACATCAAGTTGACCAGACTTAGCATGGCA
This sequence comes from Mizuhopecten yessoensis, assembly GCF_002113885.1. NCBI lineage: Eukaryota > Metazoa > Mollusca > Bivalvia > Pectinida > Pectinidae > Mizuhopecten > Mizuhopecten yessoensis. Next base: position 61,959 of record NW_018408805.1, on the reverse strand, counting down.
AATTATGTTGTATACAACATCTGTCAGACTACAACTGTCAGAATAACGTGCTGGAAACACGCGCATAACACAGACGGAGTATTTATACAGCGCGTGCCTGATGACTTTCCTTATATCTAGGAGTAGAATGGAACATTTGGGAGAAAATCTCGGGAGGCGAAAAATTCGATAAAGGTTTTGAATTCAATGCCCAACATCCCTTGCTTCATGTATATGGTGGACTGCATCTAAAACACGAAAGTCGTTCTGATTTTCGCTTTTCGTTAGAGATATCTCTAAAGACAAATCACTATCTACGCGAGGTGTTATTAAAAAGCTGTTGTTCATTTAGAAGGCGGTAATATCTCATACATTTTTTTACCTTTGTATTTACTTCTAGACGTGAAGCTTTTATGCTCACTCATGGTGTGTATTTATATGTTGGTGTGCATATAATAGCAATAGGCTATAAAAATGATAATTTCATAAATGCGCTTTATAAATTCGTGGTTTTTTATTTTGTCGTTTTAAAGCCCGAAAGGAGTTTTCTTTTAAACCCTAATAAAAAGCTTATGCGGTGGATGTAACGCGTTTACAGCATATCCTCACACATGTCATTAAAATCTTGTAAACCATTTTAATGTACCTTCTTCAAGAACCTCTGTAACTCCAAACGTTCACTATATCAGTAGTCTTGTTAAACAAAGTATGAAATATGAACGTAACTGCATCAATAAAATTTGATAATAGATGCTGAAAATGAAGGAAACTGCGCCATACAGCTGTTTCACCCTCCTTTGACTCATCAGTGATGCTAGGCACAAACCAGTTTTGTTTTTCGAAAGAAGAAGGGTAGGTCGATTGTAGCATATATGGGCTTATCCAGGTTAGAGAAGAGAGAATAAGAAACAAATTATCCTTTGAACTCAAGAAAAAAGACTATACATCCTGATCGGGTGCCTTTCTCCCCTTCCGTTCTTTTCAGTAGTACTTTTGGATAAGTCAGAAATCACCCACCGACCTAGAGAAAGTGATTACGATAAAAAATATTCAGGCCACATTCAATATCTCAAAAAAAACTTACTCAAACTGTTTGTCAAAACGAATTTTCGTTGTTTTACGTGTTTTGGTCATTGCGTTATTACCGACATTTTAGCTTCGTACGCGTTCACGTTAAATGAACTCTCAAGCCAGATACTTCATGTCAAACTCGTCAATCTTCGTGGAATCGTACTGCAGCCGGACGAAACGGCTAGGTATTGCAATGAGATGCTGCTACATTTTCAAGAACGGTCATCTCAGTATATGTCCTTAAAAATCACAGTGTTTTAGGTGTAGAAGACGCTATCCAGACGTCCCTCACTCTGAGACATCGCAACAAATGGAGGAGAGTAACAAAAGAAAGAGGAAGTCCTTTGTCAACCTGAAGAGAGATAATTTTCGACATTTATTAACAGTTAACTTCCCAAACCTTGTGTTGCCATGCACTATTACAGAAAATTGTCTCATTGCGAAACTTAAACAGCTAGTCTCTGACCAATACAAACTACGTTAACCGCAAACAGTGATAAAAATCAATGGAAAAGTCAACGTTGATAGAAATATATACTGCCAAATTTATAAAAGTAAAGTACTAGCCGACTCCAGGAAAAAACCCGAACACAGCACGTGTTTAGGTCAATGAAGCTAAGAAGAGTAAAAGCAGGCTCTACCAAAATGTAATTGGAATGTTTTACGAAGAAAGGACAATCAGAAGAAGAAATGCGAGAAATGCAGATTAATGTTGGCTGGAAATGACAAACAAAATGTGTTACCTAAAGAGAACTCACATCGACCTTTGTAAACCAACGAAACTATGAAGGAGAATAAAAAATGTTGAAAAATAAAACTCTGTAAGAACTTCACCAGACTGTTACCAGATCGCAACAGTGACAACAATAGGCATACCTTAAGTTCTTGATAACGTTTATTAATTATCGTATACTATAGCTTTGACGAACACATTCGGTATCCTCTTTCTTTCTAATCTTTCGCATTCTTTAAACCCTTTATTATTAATTTCGGTTTTAAAACTACAAACTGTTGCAGTTTTTATTGCATTGTCATTAAGTAACAGTTGTATACGTCTGAACTTGTGAAGTGCGAAATGGAAACCTTAAAATTAGCGGTACGCTAGGTGGCCAGTGATACGAGCAGCGTTATGCACTGTCTACAACAACAGACTTTGGCAGATGTTAGCTGCCATATCTGTGATATAGGAGGTACCTTGCAGTAAGTGCATACATGTGTGCTGTAATTTAAAGTATAACAGAGTTGCCTCTGAAACACTTAATATTGCAAAATTTAAGTATCTTTTTCTATATCAAGAACAAATCTTGAATTTAGATGACCATATTTAAGTTTTTAATATACTAAAACATCGGTTGAAGATGCTATAGAGCTTGGATACCTCATTTTCAACTCTTTATAGGTTTGCCTTACGTTTAAATCATACGTAAATTTGGTGCTAACTCTGTTCACGTGACAACAGGCATTTGCTGAACCGGAAGCAGTTATCGTAATTCTAATTTACATTTGTAGTTGAATGGGTTTTTGTTACCGAGGTTTCTTACGAAGACAAGACTAATAGAATTATTTTGAGGAAATATATTAATAAATCAATGTTAAGATAAATGTAACCCGGTGATGTCACCCTAAGATTTGGTACTAGGTACTCACAATGAGTTACACTGCACCATACAACATAGGTAAACCGATGGCGGACGATACTCGTACATCACACATGTGCTTTTGTTTACAAAACAGACAAAGGATGGAAGAAAAGTAATGACTTTACCTTGAGGTTACGGCAAAGAAATCTCAACACTCGTGGGAACATTCTTTCTTGAATGCGAAACTCGACAAGCTTCTTGGACATTCATGAATACCAGATTTGGGTTTTAGTTGTTCTATATTATGGCATGGTTTATTAAACTCTCATGACAACCACATATATATTAAAGTTATTGAAACGGTCCATGTTAGGACACAACACATTATTATTAGAACGCTATATAATCATTTCGTGGGCTGACCTCTGTCATTTCGTTCCCGACTTATTCGACTACCCTTTCCATGGCGTCCCCCTTGGCACCCTGGCTACTGTTGTCAGAATAAATATCACTGGATGGGGTACCATACGACCGTGCCCTGGTTATCATGCCATTTCATGAGTCGCTCTATCATATGTCGTCATATTACCTTAATGTGATCTGGTGTGATCGTCAGAACCTAATTAATTTTCATTACTGTTGTAGGTCTGACCCCGTTACACCAAGCGGTACTGGACGGAAACATGATGGCCGTTCGTCTGCTCATCGAGCATGGCGCCAATGTAAACAAACAAGACGAGGACAGTTGGTCTCCATTACACGCCGCATGCGCAGAGGGACACGCCGATATTGCGAAGTAAGTTGCAAGTGGTAAACAGGGGCTATCATTGTTTCTTCTGTCATAACGTCTCGGAAGATATTACAAAGAACTGGTTTTACAAAAACAAAACAAAAACAAAAAAACATATAGATAACTATTCAAGCAAACACAAAACAAATAATACAAAATCAATTAACCCATTCACCCCGTAAGTCAAACTTGAACCTTACCAAAGCAAAGTCTTGGCAGGTACAGTTAAAATATGTAGGATGAATGAGTTAATTTACCGGACATAATTACGTTTCATTCAAACTACCTTAATCAGCGATAAGCTGGATGCCAAAATGTTATAATTAAAAAAGGTGTAGATAAAACGAAAATACATACATTTTTGTATATTCACCTTTTACCTTGGGACTTCAACCCAGAATCCTTTCTCATAAACTCAATGGCGTGGTTTATTTATCCAGAAAGTGCATATCCAGAAACGAATTTAATCACGCACTTTCTCTTTACGAGAGGTCAACAGAGATTCAGAACGTCAGCCCTACACATGTGCTTGTACCTTTACAATTAATACATTACAAGTATTCCATATACTACCATATAAAAAGTTCATCATATCATTTTTAACATTTGATATATTGCCATAAAATACCCGTACTATATTAATTATAATTGAAAACATTGCGTCTATCTTCAGACTGCTTCTTCAACACGGGGCTAAGAAGGACTTGTTAACAGAAGACGGAGAGCGCCCCCTGGATCTAGTAGAACCTACAGACTTCCCAACCATTAAAGTTATGTTAGGGCAGGGTAAAGGCAACGCCTCTCCCCCACCGCCGGACTTGGGATCAGATGACAGCGAGGAAGAATCAGACGATGACAAGTAGTAATTGTGTGATGTGTTGAAAGATTCTGTTGAAAGGTCATAAAAAGGTCTAGTTTGGCACGCCTAACAAATTCCGTGAATCCTCGCAAATCTTACGGGATTGTGTTAACGAAAATGAATGACGACATATACATTAAAGCTAATTGTCCTGAGTAATATTGATGACAAAACGAGCGTTGCATTAGGAAACCAATTGACATCCCACCAATGTTCGTGTCGCATACGTTTGCACAGGATTTAAATGGAACTTCCTGCCATTAATCATTGCCAAACCGCCCATATATATGAGGAAAGAAAGCGTGTAAGACCAAACAGAGACCATGCCATTTTATAAATACATTGCGTGTTTGTGCCGTACTGTTAGTGTTGTGCTCGTCCATTACAGTTAGATGTTTTTATCCCAGCATCAACAAACCAGTCAGAACTCAGGGTAAAACATCCGGTCTAAACAACCAGTACATTATTTCCAACAAAGGACAGCTGAGTGCAATCTCTCCCAGAATGCAATGTCGCCCCATCCCGTAGCGTAGGAAAACGGTGGGAGAGATTGCGCTATGGTGAAGCTCTAGCGAGTTGTCTCCCTTGAACATCAACTACGGGATCGTGTTGCGTGAAGAACAGTCCAATGACCTATAATATATTCGTAAGATACACGTCATTGTTTCACAACTACAAACTTGGACCGAATTATAATTGTGACAGTGGTTTCCGATGAAGTCGACTCGACAGTTTCAATGGGAAGGGAAGGGCTAACTCAACACGTGTTTATCGTAACTGTTACTTAATTTTGCACCAGCGGACATTTTTAAATCACCAGTCACATTTCTACAAACCGACCGAGACATCGAACGTCCACCCCTCACCTGTTGTTGTGCGCATGCCTGCTAGCCATTATACAGAAATTGTCTGTTAAATAAACATGTATAAAATATTTGTTTTCCATTTGTAATAAATATTAAATGTTTTGACAATTCCTTGTTCCTGTCTTTATTTAACCATAAATGTCTTCTCAGCCCTGCATTTTCTTAACTAGTGCAAAATAACGTTGTGATGCATGTCCCATTGTTGTTTCCAGTCGTTCAGTAGTTGTGGTTGGTTATATTGTATTAGGCTTGTTCATCTAACCCCGTATACTAAAGTCGGTAAAACTGTTCTCAGGCTCAAAATCCAAAGACCAATTACCTGCTTGATCCCATTGTCGGAGGCTTGACCCATGATTTGATGAAATAACATCATGATCAGTTGATTTCAATATTATGTGTGGTAACATGTATGCGATACACTCATACATTGAGGAACGTTTGATTACATGACCGCAATCGAAAAGGTTCTAAAAAGGGCCACAGAACGCTTATATTACTATAAATAAATAAACTTTGGATATCACCTACAAGGATCGCTCAAACATCTAGGTCTACCAACGTTCTAATACAGGAGAGACAGAGAATATTAGAAAATACAAGTTTTCAAAATTCTTCTCAGTGTAGATGAAGTGAATGTGTACTATGGGTACAGAGGAAACAATCACTCTGCCATAAAAAGTCACGCAAAATGGCTATTGAAAAGATATGTACGTCCAAGCTCCATCAGTCATGCCTCCGGCGACAGTGGTAAAGGTTTGACGCAGCTCAAACGAGACAACAGTGTACAAAGATGACATTGTTAAAAAACACATTACTGTGTATGGTGAATTAGTTCGAACAGCATTCAGCTAATATGCTATTATTTTAACTTGATATATTTGGAAGTTCGAATTATGTAAACTAGCATAACCATGAGTTTCAGCATGAAATGGTTGTATGAATACAGAGATGGTTGTATGAATACAGAGATGGTTGTATGAATACAGAGATGGTTGTATGAATACAGAGATGGTTGTATGAATACAGAGATGGTTGTATGAATACAGAGACGGATTTGCAGTAATTAGACCGCATCTTGATTAAGGCGATTCAGTACACTTGTACCGAGAAATACCAATATGATTGAAATCATCTGTTAAGGCGTAGGACGTACGAAGTTAACGAAGCCATGTAAAAGCAGATTGGAGAAATACAAGACGGTCGACAAGGATGCAACTGGTAATGAATAGTTGCAGTAACTTTACAAACAGAAACTTAAATATAACAAAGTATTAACTTCTATTGCATAGATGTTGAGATAAAATCGGTATACATGTATAACTATGGATTATGAATGCTTCAATTAACTGGGAAAAAAATTGTGAAAGAGTTGAAATAATAACATTCTTATACTGTAATTTTATGTTGTGTCACAAGAAATAGCGATGTAGTGAAACTTTTCATGAAAACAGTGAGCATTTGCAAACATGTCATCAGCATTAATCTATATTTTTTTTTATGCTTTTAGACTTTTATTTCAAAAATAAGTATACCACAACATTAACATTGAAAAACATTAATATAAGGTTATTGCTACAAGTATTTAAAAATCTGATTCATGTAGTCGTTTCGAGTTTTACATATTTTATTAATGAAATCCATAGTTAACTATTCTAACCTTTGAATTGGAAGAGTTCAAAGGGGTGTTTAGAGGCGAATGAGTTAATATCAACAATATCACTAACATGTCACATTTAACTTTCACATGTTAGTTTTAATTTTATGTTTGTCAGGTGTCTGTAACAAGACAATAACAAACAGAACATATTACAACATCAGTGGAGGGACCAAAAGTCGGTTACATGTCATTCGTTTATTTCTCAAGTCTTGCTCAGTACAATTGACCATCAAGGACAGAACTCGGTTAACTCCGCGTTACGTACGGTTACACTGTAAATTAAAGGATAGCGACGATTGTCGTATCAGCGATGAATTGATCAACGATGAAAATCTTACGTAAGGATCAACACGCAAATTGACAATACAGGTCATGTTGGTTTGGTTTGGTTTAATATTGTTTAACGTCCTATCAACAGCTATGGTCATTTTAGGAAGGCCTCCCCTGTGTGCAAGATGCATGCGTGTAGTGTATGCGTGTGTGTTTTGGGAGGCTGCGATAGCACGGAACTGATGCCGACTTTATAGTGCTATGTCACCGAAACATACTGCCGAAGACACCCAGCAGGACACCCCACCAGATCACATTATACTGACAACGGGCGAACCAGTCGTCCCACTCCTAAATTGGTGAGCGTTAAGCAGGAGTAGAAACTACCATTTTTTACAGACTCTGGTATGTCTCGGCCAGGGGACAGAACCCAAAGCTTTCCTCACAGGGGCGAACGCTCAACTAAGGACCAAAAGTGAGGCATTGTCAAGGGAGACATTAGGAATAAGAAAGTTGTTTAGAAATAATAGAAAAGATAAGATCCCAAATTTAGTCGCCTCTTACAGGTCATGTTACATGGTAACTAGAGGCATCGACGAAAATTGAAAATACTGGTAGACTATGCATTAAAGTTCCTCCTTAAGAGGTAAGAAAGTTTCTAAGACTTGTCCGAGTTTTCTTCCTTTGATATGGTTAAATTCACATCACATTTACGATAGCAATATCGGAATTTTGTATTTCACTTTTACCACTTAAAATCGTTATATCTAATGTTTGCTATACACACATTTTGATTGCAATGTTTTTCATGACGTTTAAATTCATTGAATATACCAAAAGCCGCGAAAACAGAGGTGCATAAAGTATTGGATGTCATTAGAGTACGTCGTACTCCTAATTAAGGGAGTAGTGATGTAAAGGAACGTAGCTGACGCTTTCCATCCTCAGACGGTTTCTTGTGTATAAGATTGTCTGGATTAAAAAAAAGGCTGCGAAAACGTAAAACAAAAACAAAAAATCAACATTTTCAATGAGTTAGGAAAGTGAAAGTACAGGTGAAGTGTATTCAACACAAACAAACAATGGGATCACAACTACGGGACAGTCTTTTTAAAGTTGAGATGTTCGAAACCCTGTTAAATAAATTCAAAGTTCTGTTAATAATCCTAGACTGGCATTTCTATAACAATTATGATTAGTGAGATGATACATGTAGTTATGCATTGTATTGATTAATGACAAAAATAACAAACATTATCATACATGTATGATGCACTGAAAAATGGTGATAAGCATACTCGAGTCGTTTCTACGGTTTGAATTGATTTATTTCTGCAGTAAGCCAATCACACACGAGCTAACGTTTTCAGCCGAAAGGGCTATTTTAGTTTCCAAATGCTATGACATTTGGCTTTCAGTTACATGCCATGACACGACATCGTTGTTCACCGATTCTCTTGGCATAAACTTGCAATATCGGAATCAAGCTTGACACACATACAGAAAACGACTAGAGTTAGCATTATTAGAAATGCTGAATTCATCTACTTGGGTTAAAAACGAAAACAACAACAAACAATTTTAGTTATTTATTAAAGCGATAAAAAGTTCAAATAAACAAGGTGAAGTGAAAATAATTCATTTTGTCTGACAAATTAAAACCAGATACCTTTAACCGCTAAAGGTTTGAGTAGGCCTCCTCAAGCAGAGATTAATCTCACTTACTCCATAATTAATATTTACTTGAGGTAAGCTCTAAGAGTGTGTACTAGTGGGGCTAGGTTTTAGTCTTCCATGCCTAGTTACATCATGTCATTTATGTTGTTTCCTTACGTAATGCATTCCCTTTTGGGAAGTAATTCGAAACCTGATAACTATCTGAAATTATTGAAATGTTTGGACATTTATTGAACGAATAAGCGAATATTTGTCTGTCATTTACGGGATCACAACTCGAATTTGAGGAGAGAAGTCATTTGACGAATCTTGTACAAACTGTTACAGACATCATTTCAAAACTAGAATACAAATTTGTCACACAGACTTGATAAAAAAAGGTTCGGGTATGTTTAGTTACCCAGCCCATAATCCTCTCAATAACCATTTTCAAAGAATATTATCTACCTGTTGTCAATTTATAACTATGATTAGCGGAAATGTCATGTGACCATTTCGTTAATCTCTTACAGACTCCATCCTAAAAATAGATATAAGAGCCACAGACCAAAATGGACCGTACCACTGTATGACTTAGAGTGATTTAAATGGGACATGAGGTGTGAGAAGTTTAGATATAGAAAGACATGCATAACAAAATAAGTACCGCCTTAAAGACCTCAAAGGAGCAATATTGACCTCGATCATATAGTCCTAAGTGAATATTACTACGACGCAGAGCAAATCTAGGTCCGTGGTACAACAGATATATCGGTGAATATCACTACGACGCAGAGCAAATCTAGGTCCGTGGTACAACAGATATATCAGTGAATATTACTACGACGCAGAGCAAATCCATGTCCGTGGTACAAGATATATCGGTGAATATTACTACGACGCAGAGCAAATCCATGTCCGTGGTACAAGATATATCGGTGAATATTACTACGACGCAGAGCAAATCCATGTCCGTGGTACAAGATATATCGGTGAATATTACTACGACACAGAGCAAATCTAGGTCCATGGTACAACAGATATATCGGTGAATATTACTACGACGCAGAGCAAATTAGGTCCGTGGTACAAGATATATCGGTGAATATTACTACGACGCAGAGCAAATCTAGGTCCATGGTACAACAGATATATCAATCAGTGAATATCACTACGACGCAGAGCAAATCTAGGTCCGTGGTACAAGATATATCGGTGAATTTTAACAAACTTTAAAGTCACTATTTTCCAAGCTTTCGGGCTTAGCCCTTCGTCAGGGATTAAATGTCACCGGACCTCTATGTCACATCCATCTTGACAAACATGTTGAGTAACTATCATGTTTGTCAAGATGGATATCCCTGACGAAGGGCTAAGCCCGAAAACTTGGAAAAGAGTGACTTTAAAATGTGTTACTAGTATTGCGTTCCCTATAGGAACATATGTTTATAGGCAATTCGTGAATGTTGTTTTCTCATATGTTGTTTTCTCATGTACTATAGAAATCACATATGTTTGACAAATGCATAGGCAGTATACCATGCATATTTGTTCATCTTGACCCAGTTGTCCAAACTATTTAAAGCTGACAACTCTAACCACGGTGTTACAACATTATTAACTTAACAATAGTTTTGAACAGCTGGGGCCGGAAGCCCCCTAAAAACACATTCATGCACTCAAAACAATCGTCCAATCTGAGATGTCACATGAACAATTACATGTATTATGGCTTTTCAATATATGTTCAATTCTTATTTATATATACATATTATATTTTCTGTAAAACCCTCATAACCCTATATCAAATGCACCTCTTGCAAACTTGAACCAAACAACTGTGGCGGAAAATAACGATATGGAGGACAGATAATTTTTGGAACCAAATTGTGTTTCAATTCGTCTATTTGATCATTAGATAACAACTGTAGAGATCCAGGTAAAATATGAGTAATTCCGGCTACAGTGGTGATACACCTCGTGTACATGTATTGCACGTCGTGAAAACTGGTTGTATGCTATATTAGGGTTTACTAGGTATGTATAAAAAGGTATAGAGAGAACCACAGAAAACCTGTTACATATTACATGTATCTACAAAAGTATAAAAGGATCGACGTCAATATAAGTAATCAAAACCAAAACTAACGTAAAGCAACAGACGCCAGTGTAATTTATATAAAGAAATAGGTTAGCTTCTTCCTGACTTTCCTTGTGTACGATTTTCACTATTACTGAACCTTAAGAAAAATAATCCCACGAATTCAAAATAGTCCCCTTCTGCATATATTCACAGTAGTATACTCATATTCAACAATAAAATCAAATGTACAAGGTTATTTTCTTCAAAATTGAAATTTGAAAATTCTACGTTAAGCAAAAATTAAAAAAAAAATCTGTCCTTTTCTTGTGAAAAAATACAGACAACCAAATCATTCATGGTATCTAGTATGGTTTAATATTTACTATTCCGGCATGACACTCACTTTATAACTCTACCAAGCCCAAATGGCATTCACACCAGCTATGAATGTCATGATTGGTGTGTTGACATCATCATTATTATGGCTGTTATTGTAACATTAGATTTCACTTATCCTCCTTGAGATAGGTGCTCTATTCTCTAAACAAGCATTTACAAGACATAGTCTAACTTTCCACGATTTTTGTTATTTAAATGGACAAATAAGTATTCGACTGCTTTCAGTCGGCATTCAAAATCATTATGAATGTAATTCTGAATGTAAGAAATTTAACATGAAGTGCTTCAAACTTAATGAGATTGGTCATGTTGCAGTCATGAGTGTTGAAAGCAGTTAGATACCTAATTATCACAACGATGAAGTGTCCATTGCTGAAATCATGTAAGACAAACAAATGAATAATTTTTTAACAATAAATTATGAGGAATGCTGTTTTGTAAATCGATAAGGTTGATTACACAGAAATGAAGGCACTCTGTTTATATAGTCATATCTTCATATTGATCAATAATCTCTGGTTTCACTCATTCACCCCTGAAGACACATTGAACTCTTCCAGTTCAAAGGTTGGAAAAGTTTATTATGAAATTTCAGGGGTGAATGAATTAAGTTGCACTGCTTGTATGTAATGGAGAGAACTGTCAGGCAAGAACATATTCCACAAAAAATGTCCACACAGGTAAACCCTAGTCCACTAACTGAACTTTTCACATATTGGGTGTCAAGACCGGTTATAATACAAGCTAAATATATCAACAGTACATAATTATGGTTAGGCAAATAACATATTGTTTTTCAAATTTACATGTGGTATGTGCAAAATATACAAATACACATAACTTATTCTGGTTAATATAGTATCCACTCTGTTATATTTCCTATGACACTAAATGCTGGTTAAATGATAAAGTACCTGGGTACTTTTTAGGTAGGGAGACAAACAATAGCTTCGCCTCTGCCAAGGACTCTTGCATGTGGTCATGTTTTTATTTCTTTATGAGAAAAGTTTACCTACTTTATTAGTTTGAGAAAGATCTTTCTTAATTTACATATTATTCAAAGATTTATTATTCATAAACAGTTCTCATTATTTTCAAATATTTTATGATCTGGTAACAATTTGCATTAATTTGAAATATATAATATTTATGGTGCAAACAAAAACGCTTATGGAAAGCTATTATGTTCATTTAAAATCAGAATAAAGTTAAAAATAAAGTTTTTGAACACTTAAATGAATATTTAACACAGTATAAAATATGTTTTTGGTTAGTTAAAGGTATTGTGACTCATTATTGTCAATATTGAGTATTGTGAAACCCTAGAACGGAGAAATGCCATGAACAAGGGTCATAGGTATCAATAAAAAAATATCTGAAAATCGGCCATCTGTGAAAAATTGTGTCTAGGCCTTATGTTTCCTGAGAACTTGTAAGATTGACAAGAATATTTTACAAAGAGAAAATATCAACAACAATTTAACAGCAATAAATACAACTCTGTAAATTATGATAAACATGCTTGTACTGCAAATTAATATGTGTGTAGTATAAGCGTAATGCCTGGTGTCTGATGTTGTTTGCCATTACCATGACAATAAGTAAACATTTGAACACACATGCTATAACTAAAGCCAATGCCTGTCAACTTCCACAAAAATCTGCTGCCGAAAGTATCAATCAGACCATTATGACAGGCGATTTTAAAATGGTTTCCCCTAACAGCAATAATCAATCACCTAAAAGATATTAAGTTTCATGGTCATTTTTTAGGTGTCAAAGAAGTACTTAAATTTCTATAAAAAGCATAAGTGAAAGTCAATTCTAAAGTCCTAAAACAATGGAAAATAGTTCAGACTTAGTTTGGGACCATGATATATAGCTGCATTTATTTAAACAAATGTCACCTTATATAATTTCTACAGGCGATTCTATGTATAAAAAGGTAAAAGTTATGTACTGTCTGCATAAATATTGATTTGACTACACATCTTAGAACTCTTGACTCAAACACAGACCCCTCCTATACCACAAAGGAAATGTGCCTTTGGTCAGAAATGTGTGTCGATGATGCTTGAAAATACCGAAAAACCCTGGACACCCATCTTTACATGTCAATAAGACAACTGTCCTGCGCACAACCTTTGTTTGACCTTTGTTTGACCTATGCATGGGTCCACTTTGAAGGGTCGCCTTCCTGTGCATGATGAGCATTCACATGATGATTGACATGTACAATTTCCCATTTTTTCATCCACGGTCCCTGTATGGTGATGTCAAACTCGTCAATCTCCTGAAAATAGAAATTATTACATCATTTAGAACCTGACTTCAATTTGTTTGGCAGAGGAATGATCCTTGGTATGAAACCATTCAATGACTCAATATATTCTCAGACAATTCGCAGAATACCTCTCATTTTAAGGGTTCTGGATTTCTCCGTCACCTCTAGCGTATGACAGATAGCACATGTAGAGAAAAAATACAATGACATCATTGGACTAATAAAACATGACAGCACCATCAGCTTCCAACTGGAGCAGATTCTTAGATGTATGTGTCTAACCTTTGGCTTGAAGCACGCCTCAGATTTGACAATCAAGAAGCTCATCTCAAAGGCCGAGATGCCTCCAACATATCCTCATTGTAGGGGATGGGTTTTTTTCTCCCAATCTTTCAACACTATATTTGAAAATGGTTTTCAGCATTTATCATCTTTTCATTCCAAGGTGTCACCAACAGGTCTGTCACAGGCGAGAGAAATCTTTTTCTCCCACCTTTGCCTGAACTATCTGTCAATTTACCTGTTCAAGATTTCTGTGTCACCCGGGGCCGACTCATTATTTACAATTCATTTTTAGATTAACCGTGAAAGTCAGTGGAAACTGATAAAATGTTGATAAAGTATTATGTGACTGTTGGTAAAATGTTGATAAAGCATTATGTGACTGTTGAGCTAGAATGTTGAGGTCAAAAGCACATTTTTTTCACTTTTCTGTCAAGCTTGCAACCAACTTTAACCCCCACACGATAAAACACTGACTTGATCATGTTCGGCGACCACTTCCTTGGCTTTTGTGTGTCTGTTTAGCGCGTTAAACTCCTCCCAGTCTATCGCCATGTCTGGGTCCTTGGACGATCTCATCAGTATACCTTCCTTGATACCGTAAAATCCGACCGGCTCCGTAGGTCTCTGCCATCTTAAATCAAAACTCCAACGTATCTGTTTAGACATGTTTGGAAGGCTGAAAGAGAATTGTGAGAGACATTAAGACAGATATATCTACATCACTGAAAATATCTTGAGACATATAAACAGTTTTCCTTTTTTTGATATAATTAACTTTATTTTCAATAATAATAATATAATAATAATAATAATATACAACATTTGATGTAGCGCCCTATCTAGCTGGAATAAGCCATTCTAAAGTGCTTTACAGTACATATCAATACAATTAGCATATATACATTAATCAATACAATATTGAGAAATTGGCAGGAGCTGACTTATCAGGCATTAACTACTAGTCCAATGCAACCTGGCTAATATCTCCCTATGTGTGTACAGTTGAATGCCTGCGTATGTGCTGGAGATTTATTGAGTTCTGTTTGTAGTGGGACCGTGCTTCCAACCGTATCATTTATAGTGCCACTTCACTTGAATGCTACAGCACAGATATAGCAACATCCACCCCAGACTAATTTATAATCCACCTGGCTTGTTGGAGTTGCGTGGGCAGGAGAAAAACACTTTCTCTAAATATTCCATGAGTACGACGACTTCGGGAATCAAACCCCGGTCGCCTGTGTGGAAGACCAGAGTGCTAACCACTCGACCAATCCGCCCTTGTTATAGTGCATAAAAGACTGTAAAATTGTATTCAACTTCACATTTTCCCAGTATATAATTTGCAAACATTCTATCCCCTTATACCCAGGGCCATCACATTCTAAACAGATTTCCTGGGGGACCAGATTTGTTTGTTTACGAAGTGGGATCGACAAACCAAGGTTATGATGTCGCTCTCTGGTGAACCTTGACAAAACCGTTAATGGTGTCCATTTACATTAGTGGGTCCATCAGGCTTTGTCCCTAAAATACTGTATACAGGGATACATTTCACCCTCTGCAATTGGGGCAAATTTATAATGACAGCGAACATTAGTACATGACATACAATGTATAGTTATTACATCTGAAGGATGAAATTAACACTGTGCAAATAAGAAATTTTACTGTTGAAGGGCAAATTATCGAATGGGTGAAAATTTACTGGTATACAGTATTATATTCATCCTTGATACTCCAGGAGTTACGCTCACTTACAAAATTGATGGCTCAGAGTGCGCCACGTTCTTTTGGTGTACATCAAAAGAATCTCGAGGTTGCGTAATGGTAAAATTGTCTGGCTTTGAAGTCGGGCATCGCTACACTGTAATCTTCAAAGGCCAGCTATCAGATTAGTGATTGGTCAGGTTTTTTTTACATGAACCCAATCAAATAGTTATCTGCATGCCTTCAGTTTTGCTTTACACATATTCCAAGGGTGCAGAGAACGCAAGTGAGCACAACCCCTGGAGTATCGAGGATGTGTCATATTGAAAACAGACAAACCAGTTTTCAAAATAAACAAACAGGCCACAGGTTAGCAGTCATACCTCCTGTGTGGTATCAGATTGTTAAAGAGCAGCATTCCTCGATAAGGTATGGGGCAAATCTGTATGTCCTTGTCAACGTCTATGTCTGTGGAAGAAACAAAAAGATTAGCAAAACTTACCGATACACTCAGAAGTTAACAGAAAAGAGAGAAAAAAAATGACCACTGAAATTGTCTTGAGAATCCAATCTGTAATTTCGGTGCATTTCAGTGACTCCTATATGACTTTTTACTAGGTTTCTGAATTTTAAACGAAACAAGATATCACTGACCATAAGAAGTCTATAGACAGATTAAACTACTTGGAGCTTGGTACAAATTGAGTTTAAAAGACTTTCTTCTTAAATATGATCCATAGACTTTTCAGAACAAAATTCAAGCATACTCTTGCAATTTTTCAGGTCGAAGGTTGACATTTTCTGTTTTTATAGAAAGAATACCATTTGAAAGGTACAGAATTAAAACTAATCACAACAGATTTAAATTAATCAACTTTTAAACATAATTATGTGTCAAAAGTTTAAAACATTTTTTCATTTATAAAACTTTGTTTGCATCAGTCCTTCCTATGAAATCCTAAAAAAGGAAAACCTGTTATTTGTCTCTAGTAGATAAATATTTCAACACTTTCCAATGATAGACCTATTTTACAACACCTTTCAATGATAGACCTATTTTACAATACTTTTCAATGATAGACCTATTTTACAATACTTTTCAATGATAGACCTATTTTACAATACTTTTCACTGATAGACCTATTTTACAACACTTTTCAATGATAGACCTATTTTACAATACTTTTCAATGATAGACCTATTTTACAACACTTTTCAATGATAGACCTATTTTACAACACTTTTCAATGATAGACCTATTTTACAATACTTTTCAATGATAGACCTATTTTACAATACTTTTCAATGATAGACCTATTTAACAACACTTATCAATGATAGACCTATTTTACAATACTTTTCAATGATAGACCTATTTTACAATACTTTTCAATGATATACCTATTTTACAATACTTTTCAATGATAGACCTATTTAACAATACTTTTCAAGCACTGACCTCAACTATAGCACTTTTTAAGGCCTGTATGAACTATTTTACAGTCAAAGCAGCCTTCTTCGGACTAGGAAATAAACTCCGAGGAAATTCTGCATGGAGTTTCAGTTTAAGGATCTTGGTACTACTGCCAAAATCTTTAACTTAGTACTGGAAAATGCTTTTCTATTACTATAGCCTTGCTAAATCATTTCCGACAAGAAAACCATACCTAGCGGGGTTTTTATGAAAAAAATATAGATGAAAGAAACAAAATGTATAGTGCAACAAATCCAGAGAGGCAAGCCCGGGTTTGTGCGACAGCTATAATATCCAAACTTCAGGGGAGGTAACTGTATAATGGGATAACGGCAGTGAAGAGGGACAGGGATCCTTAAGTTAAGGGAACTAATACTGATTTGTTTTCTATTCAAAGTAAAAATAACAAACAGGGAACTATTTACTACCATCATTTCCTCCTGTATACATCTGGTTTAACTTGTTACAGGGCATGCTTACCTAGCTTTTTCTTCATCTCCTCCTCCTCCAGCATCACGTACCAGGTGCCGCCATGACAACACTGGTGGGTGGCTATCTTGCCAGTCTTGTGGCCCCTGCCTGCCATCTACAAAGAGATTCATAACACCATGAGTGCAATAGCATATATAAACCAAAATAGAATCTGATAGATTTAACAAGATATAACTCTTATTTTTTTTTATATAAAACATCGATATTTCTTAACAAAACACTTTTCAAAAACAAAATTAAAGTTAACCATTTATTTAAAAATTCAAACATTTTTTGTCAACAATGTTTCTTTTGTTTTACTCAGGCCTAAAACAAAACTGTATCGATCCTAATCCTATTGATCTATAACATGAGCCCAACACAAGGAGAATCCAAGAAAAAGTCAACAGATCAGCAGGGATTAAATCCTCAACAAACAAACAAAAATTAAAAAACTGAAATATGAACAGGATGTACCTGCATACAGCCGTTGTTCTCATCAGTGTCCAGCAAGGGGATCCAGGCCGTGGGCTGGAGTACAGTGTACGAACTGTTGTCAAGGTAACCAACATCTGCAATACAAAACAATATAAAAATTCAACTGGATGGTTTTCACACACTTTCTGAATTCTCATAATGAATTTAATTTCCAAATTAATGTATGTTCTCAAACTTGACAATATTTCCGAGACTGGGTGCTGAATTAATGATGAACATATGGTTGACCACCTTCATAAAATCTCCCATATACCATGTTTAACAATAACTTGCCCTGATCTTCTCTTTCAGATTTTAGCTAGCTTAAGTTTGATTTTGTCACCATTATTGGATGATTGTATAACATCCTATATTCTATTCAATCCAATGTTCAGACAAGGAGGAACCTTTTGTACTGTAACAGTGATAATTATTTCGCCTTGTGGTGTTTCCTCCTCTGGAATTTTAAGACACTTATGCCAAAGCGTTGAATTTGTTCGTACATGTACTTACAAACTACATTCTACTTTCTGCTACATTTCACAAGTGTCTCCGGTTTGAGCCGGGAAAGATCAGCTTGTCACCCACTAAGGGATGATAGCCTTGTGCCGATTAGCACGTCTTCAATTTTAATGTCATAAAAATGTGTCACCGGTAATTGTGCCATCAAAATTGAATGACGATATTCATACCCCACATGTGCTTTTGTTTACAAACATGGCAGACTACTGTCGGTGGAGTTGTGACTGAAATAATAGGATGCGAGAAAAATAATCATCTCCTACCTTAAGGATGAAACAGAGAAATCTTCAACCCTCAGGGTGATTTTGTTTCGGTTGTCGAACCCTCGGCAGAGCCTCGGGTTAGACAACCAAAAAACATCACTCCTTAAGTAGGAAGTTTCTCTGTCACATTCCAAAGGTAGGGGAAGATTCTACTAATCTACACCTTTAGCTGTGTGTTTATTTCATCTTCTAGCTCAGGGACAACTTGTGTGACCCCTCTGACCTTGATGCCATGGAACTGTCGTAGCCTCATTCTGAGGTGTCTTGGTGCGAAGGTTCCACACTGGATGTCCAATGATGTCGGGACCAATCAGCTGCTCAACAACGTTTAGAAGTCTCTCGTTGGACCATAGTTGTTGTATTTCCTGAAGCATCACAGTAGGACAAAAAATAAGATCATTTCATATCTCATAAATTACTATGAAATCTCTAGTTTACATGAGGTTTTTAATTTCATTGATTTCGTGGGTGCTCTTCATCCACAAATAAAAAGGTCTATGAAGTTATTACAAGTTTGAAATAAAACTATTATCTGTATGAGTGGGTACTCGTAATCAACGAGTTCATGTACCCATGAAATGGTTATTTTTCACCAACATTCATGAAACAACAATAATGGGTAGTGAACAAGAACAACACCAGTGAACAGTTTGTGTGAACCTGTACCAGTATGATCATGGGTAGTGAACAAGAACAACACCAGTTAACAGCCTGTGTGAACCTGTACCAGTATTATCATGGGGAGTGAACAAGAACAACACCAGCTAACAGTTTGTGTGAACCTATACCAGTATGATCATGGGTAGTGAACAAGAACAACACCAGTTAACAGCCTGTGTGAACCTGTACCAGTATTATCATGGGGAGTGAACAAGTACTACACCAGTGAACAGTTTGTGTGAACCTATACCAGTATTATCATGGGTAGTGAACAAGAACAACACCAGTTAACAGTGTGTGTGAACCTGTACCACTATTATCATGGGTAGTGAACAAGTACTACACCAGTAAACAGTTTGTGTGAACCTGTACCAGTATGATCATAAGTAGTGAACAAGAACAACACCAGTTAAAAGTCTATGTGAACCTGTACCAGTATGATCATGGGGAGTGAACAAGAACAACACCAGTTAACAGCTTGTGTGAACCAGCACCAGTATGATCATAAGTAGTGAACAAGAACAACCCCAGTTAAAAGTCTATGTGAACCTGTACCAGTATGATCATGGGGAGTGAACAAGCACAACATCAGTAAACAGTTTGTGTGAACCTGTACCAGTATGATCATGGGGAGTGAATAAGAACAACACCAGTTAACAGCTTCTGTGAACCTGTACCAGTATGATCATGGGTAGTGAACAAGAACAACATCAGTAAACAGTTTGTCTGAACCTGTACCAGTATTGTCATGGGGAGTGAACAAGAACAACATCAGTGAACAGTTTGTGTGAACCAGTACCAGTATGATCATAAGTAGTGAACAAAAACAACATCAGTGAACAGTTTATGTGAACCAGTACCAGTATGATCATGGGGAGTGAACAAGCACAACATCAGTGAACAGTTTGTGTGAACCTGTACCAGTATGATCATGGGGAGTGAACAAGTACTACACCAGTGAACAGTTTCTGTGAGCCTGTACCAGTTAATCATGGGTAGTGAACAAGAACAACACCAGTGAACAGTCTGTGTGAACCTGTACCAGTATTATTATGGGTAGTGAACAAGAACAACATCAGTAAACAGTTTGTGTGAACCTGTACCAGTATGATCATGGGTAGTGAACAAGAACAACACCAGTGAACAGTCTATGTGAACCTGTACCAGTATTATCATGGGTAGTGAACAAGAACAACACCAGTGAACAGTCTATGTGAACCTGTACCAGTATTATCATGGGTAGTGAACAAGAACAACACCAGTGAACAGTTTGTGTGAAACTGTACCAGTACGATCATTGGTAGTGAACAACACCAGTGAACAGTTTGTGTGAACCTGTACCAGTACGATCATGGGGAGTGAACAAGAACCACATCAGTGAACATTATGTGTATGTAAACCTATCGTCTCACCAAAGGCATCGACCCCAGCTTGTGGAGGACTATGTTGGCGCCAGGGAACTCCTTTTCAATAATTGACAGTCTCTCAAAGAATCCATACTCCTTGTAAAGTTCTAAAAGAAACACAGAAAAAACATTCGTTAGAAATGAATTCCTCTTATTGAGCAACATTCAATATTTCTTTTCGAAATGATTTTAATATCTAATATTAAGATCGCTGTGAAGTTTAAAGAATGAATTTATGATATTGTAAAATATGAATCTAAGCAAAATTCAGCTACCCAGTTGGTCGTTGACAAGCCCAGTTCCGCTACATTTGTATACATGGTTCTTGTTGTATGTTTAGTTTATAGTCTAAATTGTATCAGAACAGCTACATTCAGATGAGGTTATTGCAAATTTTAAACATATAGGCATCAAAAGATCTGTGTCTCTGTGTTGGAAGGGGTGCAGAACCTCTATCCCTTTCCCCCTTAACTCTCTCACCCAATCCGGTCCCCATCAGAATGTGCCAATATATTATTTCCTCAGGTGTAAGAGTAATCATAAACCCATACTCTTGATTTTGCCAGCATTGTACAGCTTGAGAGCCATTTCGTCAATTAGTCGTTTGATAGCATCCTTGCAAGCCTCCAGCTCCTCTGCCTTGAAGAAGTCTTCCACAATTACAAAGCCCTGCAATGCAAGGAATTAAAAATTTCATGGAACAGAAATGTAACAAATATTTAATAGAAAGAGGTCTTTTTTTACAAGTTTTAATGAGAAGATTGGAAACAGCCAAGGTGACAAGATACATACATATAAACAAACATGGGTTTGAAATCCATTGTTTTATTACAAAAAGTTTTCAGTACTTAATACAGAATAGCAGTTTTACTACAATCATTTCTGTTGAATGTCTTTAGAAGATACATAGATGAAGGTGAATGGAGAAGGATGGGCCATTTTATTTTTCAAACTTCTACTAGTAGTTTTTTTTAGCATTTAGATGGCATTTTATCTGACAAATATCTCTTAAATCTTTCCAATACCTGTGAACAACATCGTGATCTGGGTGACCTTATCGGAGCCTCCACACCTAAATGTTAGATAACATGTCCTCAAATAATTTTGTAAATTGTGGCATCACCCACAGTGTGGCCCATATTTGGTCTTTTGCCTACCTCGGTGAAGAACTGTTTGATCATGTCCTCAGGAAGTTGTCCTGGCTTCTTCTCCGTGGGTTGAGGTGGCATTGCACTTATGTTAAATTTCTCAGGATGAGCCTCGTCTGTGTCACCAGGATACTTCTTTGTGGACATGATTGTGATGTTCTCCGTTTCTTTTGAAATAAAATTTATTTATATTTTATTATGTTTTGATTAATTTTCAATGCACATGATTGCGCAAATCTTCGATATTTATGTCACTTTTATAAACACAAACGACTCGGATACTAGGTAAGAAGGACTTTCCTTACTAGCTCATTCGACATAGGGCATCAGAATTGCTTCCAGAGAGAGGCATATGTAGGGACCTGAGGAAAAGGTTGACAAAAATACTTAGCCTAAGCTTGCTCTTACAAATATTGCTGTTACTTACGAGATAAATGTCACAACAAAATTATCAAGATGATGCTGTGACATCCATATAATTTATAAATTATGTCAATGTAAACTGAGAATATGTCCAGTTGATGGCAGAAATGTGCTACAAACATGTGCTAAAACAGAAATAAATATTTTTTCAAAGTTGAATTTAAAACAAAATCAGCTGCCACATTTTTTGTTGAAAATTTTCAGATCTATACCAAATGTTTGCATACTATACAGTACTAGAGTTATTCCAGTGGCTGGCAGAAATTGCATCTCATGAAATTAAACGTAATTTGTACAAAATAAATTTAATTAATTCCAGTTATTGTATTATGGGTCTAGCATGAAACAAAGCTGTGTATTACACTGGAGAATTTCTTTTTAGTGTATCCGAGTTATCTTTCTTTGCACACTAAATCAAAATAGACACACGGAAACCATATGACGTCTCTAGATCTTCCGACGGTAGAAATTTGTTGATGTAGCTAGTTTTCTTGTTTCCTTTAGTAGATTGTGTACATGTCTATTACAGTCATTCATAATTTCAACAGTTTTCTACCGATATAAGTACGAGACCGCGGCTGCTTCTTAGTGCGCGGAAAACGATAACACAAAGCTATATATATAGCTATACCTACATAATGTCTGTATCGCAGTATCTCACCTATGGACACACAGCTGCTTCCGTTGTTCTGTTTGCACTCGTGACAGTAGATTAAAACTTCAACAGGTCTTTATATTAGAATGGTATCCTGAAATCAGATTATAACTTTGATGTTTTCCATAAATTAGTTCGGTGTTAAAAAGGCGATCATGTGACAACTCCACAGGTGTACGTGATGGACCTGGTTGGGCTGAAATAGTGTACGCCGAAAGGGTGCACAGAATCACCGAATCGGACCAAACAGAATAGGCCTATATAAAGTTATTTAAAAGGAATTAAATATGTTTGATTATACTGCGTGTAACAAAAATGTAACAGAAATAACAAAAAATACGAGGCTTATTAAAGGGAATTAAAAATATTTCAATTCTGTTTAAACCCGATTTGATATACAGAGTTGTCGTTCCTTACACGGAAGATATTGGGTTCTATTTACCTGTTTACCTGTTTACACCGTTGTTAGCTTGAAGTAGCTAATGTAGGCGCATCTTGGTTCGGTAACATACTGTTAACCGGTTGTGTAGCATAAACACTGCGATAAAACTTGGACGGTATATTTTTTTCCAAAAAGTGTTTAAACGAGATTTAAAACAGCTTAGAGATGGGGCTTCTACTACTGAGTTGGGAAGGGAGTTCCAAGAATCCACCACTCTTCTACTAAAAACTTTTTGAGTGACCCTGGTCCTGCTCTGTTTTTTGAACAGTTTTTTGTTGTTTCCCCATGTTGTTGTTTGTGTGAAGGTGAGTAATTTATCTTTATCAAGTATATCAATGTTGTTGATTAGTTTGTAATCTTCTACTAGATCACCGCGTTTTCTTCTATATTCCAATGTAGGTAGGCCTAGTCTTCGTATTCCTAAATTATACGAAAGGTTTTATAGAGATTGAATTCTTTTGGTAGCTCTGCGCTGCCCATTTTCTAAGGCTATTTGGTCCTTTTTTAAGAAAAGGGGACCAGACCTGGGTAGCATATTCCAAGTTGGGCCTAATGAGACTCTTGTAAAGTGTAAGAAACATAGTTTTGTCCATGTAAGTAAATGTCCTAAAGATTAGTCCTAGTGTGCGATTTGCTTTGTTAACAGATTGACTCACATGGTGGTTAAATTTCAGTTTGTTGTCATTTGTTACACCCATGTCTCTCTCTTTAGTATCTTTCTCAAACTGTTCACCTGAGGGGAAGTGATATGTAGAATCTTGGTTTAGGTTACCAATATTTAGATGTTTACTTTTTTTGGTGTTTAGTGTTATTTTCCAATCTGATGTCCATTGGACTATGTTATTGATATCAGTTTGTAGTCCTGCAGTCCCTGTTTGCCAAGAGATGTTTTTGAATAGTTTTGAGTCGTCAGCAAAAAGTTTCACTACACTGTGTTTGATTATATCTGGGAGGTCATTGCTGTAGATTAAAAAAAGAACTGGACCAAGGACCTTACCCTGGGGCACACCACTCGTTACATCCACTAGACCAGACAATTCACCGTTTCTGGATACTCATTGTTTTAGATTTGAGAGGAAATCTTGAATCCACTGGAGGATTTTGCCAGTTATTCTGTACCCTTGAAGTTTTTTCAGTAAGGATTTGTGAGGGACTTTGTCAAATGCTTTACTGAAGTCTTATGTTCTCTCCTTTGTCTATTGTCTCTGCCCAGTGTTCCATTACTTCCAATAGGTTTGTTGTACAGGATTTCCCAGATCGAAAACTGTGTTGGTGGAGAGGGAAGAGGCTGTTATTGTCCATATGTTCTACAATTTTGTCGCGAATTAGTCTTTGTGATATTTTCCCTGGTATAGATGTTGTGGTTTCCGCTCTTGAAGAAAGGTGTTACATGGGCAGTCCTCCAGCTGTCTGGAATCTTTCCTTCTTCAATCGATTTTTTAAATATCATCTCCAAGGGTTCAATGATTTTTTCAGATGTTTCAATAAGCAGTTTGGGGTGAAATATGTCGGGTCCAGGAGACTTGTTGGGGTTTAATTTCTTCATGGATTTTCTTATGAGTTCTGGGGTGATTTCTGTATTTGATAGTTCAGTCTGGTGTGGTCTCCATGGAAATTCAGGACCATCAACAATTTCAGGTACATTAAATACAGAGCCAAAGTAAGTGTTTAGTTCATCTGCAGTTTGATTGTTGGTGACTATGTGAGTACCGTCTAGTTTCTCCACGTTGGTTATGCTTGTTTTAGTACGGGTTTTGTTGTTGACGTACTTCCAAAAGAGCTTGCTATTTGTTTTAATGTTTTCAGACAGCTTTTTATCATAATTGAAGTGTTATGTTCTGATTCTTCTGGTTGCTGTATTTCTGGCTTTCTTTTATGCTTCGAAGTTATACTCAGTTTTGCAGTGTTGATATTTGATCCATTTCCTTCTCTTGTGACGGATTGATTTCCTCGCTGCAAGGTCGAGATACGATTTCCAACTAGCTCTGTTTTGGGTTGTCCTGTTCACGGGTATTTTGTCTTCTGTTAGTTTGGTGATGATTTCAACGAAGATTTCCCAAGATTGAGTGGTGGATTTGTTTTCAAGAAAATCATGCCAGTTCAGTAAATCTATTTCATCACGAATGGAGTTGTATTGGCCTTTAAAATAGTTCCTTCTCTCAGATTTGCTCTGAGTAGAGCATGTTCCAATTTTGAAATTAAAACTTAGTAACACATGGTCGCTTTTCCATAAGCCAGGCAAATGTTAAATATTTTCTACCATTCCTTCCTCGTTACTAAAAATCAAGTCAAGTACTGAAGGATTTTTACCTGGTCTGATCCTTGATGGATGTGTGATGTGTTGGTACATAAATGTGTCTCTAACAGATTCTAAGAATCGTGTGGCATTGTGGGTTTCAGACACGGATGTGATCCGGTTTGTCCAGTCTATTTCAGAAAAGTTGAAGTCTCCAGCTAACAAATTAAGTGGATTTACAAAATTTTCTTGTGTTGAATTGGGACTTTTGTAAATATTTGTCAGAAGAATTTGTTCTGTATTGGTTGCTTTTATTTCACACGCTGTATATTCATCAAATAATGTGGTGAATTCAACTCTTTCAACTGTTAACTTTTCGTCAACGTAAATTATGGTGCTACGTCCACCGTCGTCTTTGCCAATAAAGCATTTGTAGCCAGGTATTTCGTAGAAGGTGTTGTCCACAGGTGTGGTATTTACTTTATGGTGAACTTCTGTTAGCAATATGATATTAGGAGATCTTTTTTTCTATCAGTACCTTCAGTTCTTCGTATTTGCTGGTTGTCAGTATGTCGACGTTAGAGTAAAAGACGAGGTGTTTTTTAAAAGCTTCAGTATTTACAGATTTAAAACTAACATCCTATAGGCTGTGCTTTTGGGATTTACGAATCGCTGTTAGTAGCTGTGTGTTGGGAATCCCTCCTGCTATTGTTTGGCCCGGGTCGCCGTCTGTGATGAATGTATCAAGTTCATAGTATGCCGAACTCGAAAACGCGTTCTCATGTTGCAGTGACGTCTCTGACCTTATCGAGCTAAGACAGTCCATACTAGTTCTGGAGGGCTAGGTGACATAGGTTGTGTTCTGCTTGCAACAATTTCGTCATCGGTTTCCTGATTTGTTAGTTTTTTCTTTTCATGCATTTCTTTACGTTGGCAAGTTGTCATGCCTCTCTTGATCACTACCTTTTTTAGGTTACCAGTGCATTTTTGTGCAATTAGTCTTGCGTCTTCTAGGAGTTTTATCCTTTGTTGTTTGTTGCCTAAGATTGATTTTATTGGCCTAGTTTTCCTTTCACCGTATTTTCCAAGACGAAAACAGGTAGTGAGTTGTAAATCAGATATGTCAAGTTTAGTAGCTTCTTCTGTTACGTCTCGCATATCATTCAGTTTTTTCTCTTTACCATCTCCATGGGTTTTCTCAGGGATGTTGAAAAGAATGATATTGGTATTTCTCCTTTGTCTGTCATTCATTTCTTTTACCCTCTCATCTATCACCTTGGTCAAATCATCTTTGACTTCATCTGTTATCGAGTCTGTCATGGTTCCCATAGATTCTGTAAGTGCAGATATTTTGCTTCCATGATTGATCTCTAGGTTGTGGACTTTAGATTCCAGATTAGTCAATCTGTTGTCATTTGTTTCCTTGACATCTTTTAGGGTCTTGTTGATATTAGCCAGTGTAGGTAGTATATTGGTACAAGCCACACAGTTCCATCTAAAACCATCCAATTCTCCATCTGTCAGAAGGTCAACAAATACATGTTTCAATTTTGCACACGTGCCACAGTAGTTTAGATTGCATCCATCAAAAGTTATATAGAAGCTTCCGCGATCTAAGGTTTTGTCACATTTTGAGCACATCTCGTCACCGGATGGTCGGTGTCTCTTCGGGGGTCTACTCATGGTTAGGTTTGTTATAAATTCTTACTACTAATAGCTGGTTAAGTATGTCTAGTTTATGCCAGCACGGTTTCCATGACAGCTAAGTAGGATATTAAATATTTCTGGTCTGGTGGTGTTAGGAGTGGCTTATACTAATTAAGTGGGCTGGGGGATTGATATAGCCCTGGCAGCACGGTTATCATGCCACCTGGCTATGCCTAAAAATAGTTTGGTAGCTTTTTGTTGATCACAATGTTCAAGATGGAAGGTGATATGACAATGTGCCCACGCTATGACGGTGCCCCAAGTTTATTTTAGTTATTGATTTCGTCGTCTGTATCTAGTTGGAGTATGTCCTGTTCAGGCACTTCGCAGCTGCAGGCTATGTCCTTCTGTAGTAGTAAAGTCCAAGACTCTGCAAGTTTCGGACATGGGTGTATGCCATCTTATACAAAGATTTGTTTTATACCTAGTCTTTGAATTTATTTCTCCCACCTTGACTTTTCTGGGTGCAGTTGTTTACATGAATTGATCGTTCTACACGTTTTTTTATTTTACTCGCTGATTTTAGTGTTCAGGAGATCAACTTGTCTTCTTAAATCAACATCCTGGTTGGCATCACTGGGGTCCGAGACTCCTTTGCAGTCATTCTACCTCTTAATGGACATGTTTCATAAACAGCCCATAAACTTTATAAATGCCTTGTGTTGTTTCTCCGTAATTTTTATTGCGCGTTCATACTGTCTCACAATCTCTTCTACTGCAGAATCATCTGTGCTGGCCAATGATAGTTTTTTGGCGTTTTTAAACGTCAGGTCGCACGTTCCTCCCCACATAAATATCAAGACCGCATTGTGGTGATCAACCGCACGTTTTAAACATTGTTCAAGTAATTTGACAAGTTTAACAGTTTGTGCACAGGATTCGCACCAGACTTCAAACGGAAATGGACGAGTAGTGCTGTTATTGGTCAAGGAATATCCTTTGCTACCAGCAAGTAAGATTGGATTTCTGACGGAGTGAGTCGAGCTGGTGCTGGACTAGCGAGTTGTCGACTTTTAAATGTGCTTATCCAAGCGAAAGAGGCTCATTGGTCATATCGCGGGCATTTACAACATATCACCTTTACTTAGTTTAACATTTATGTAGTTTGCAAGTAGCGGTTACAAAAATTGTAGGTAACTTCTTACCTTAGTCTCGTAAAGATGATACGATCATGGCGAGTGGTGGATATCGGAATGAATAGTAGGGTCAAATCTTATCAGTATTTGAGAATTCCAAAAAAAAAAAATCATTAAAACATCTCTAAAGTCTATTCATTAATAAGATCCGATTCGCCATAGTGTGTGGCCAGAATTTCAGCAGGATAGGTGAAAAATAACTGATGCTATCGTAATTTCCAATTTGGCTACCTCTCGGTAAGAAGGGATCACCCAAACTCGGAGAGACGTTAAGTCTAAACGAACAATTATTTCATTTTAAAAAGAGGAAATTCGTTAAACTCATTTGTATAGGACACTAATAGATCATTATATATTTGGTAAATCAACGCGCCGGACACGGGTCGTAAGGAACGAGATCTGGTTAAAACGGCCTTACTGAGGTAACGGTCCTAGTATAAACGCCCCTACATGCGTAAAGTATTTATATATTGGGTACATGTAGTGCACTACAAGTGCACAATACAAATACATAAACTAAAAATGATGTTGATAAACGTACATGCGCTTTCAAAAATAAACGTACATTTATGTACTGTACATGTACAAAATAAATAGAAAGCACATATGAAATAGCATTTTAGAATGAAGTTCATTCATGAAACAGTTCAGCTTCAACTGCAATACGTACGCGACAAAAACCGCAGACGGTCATCACGCCAGTAGTGGTGGGGATATATTCGGAGACCTGTATCACGCCAGGAGTGGTGGGGATATACTTCGGATACCTGTATCACGCCAGGAGTGGTGGGGATATACTTCGGAGACCTGTATCCCGCCAGGAGTGGTGGTGATATACTTCGGAGACCTGTATCACGCCAGGAGTGGTGGTAATATACTTCGGAGACCTGTATCACGCCAGGAGTGGTGGGGATATACTTCGGAGAACTGTATCACGCCAGTCAATACAATTAGCATATATATATATTAATCTATACAATATTGAGGAATTCGCAGGAGCTGCCTTATCAGGCGCTAACTACTAGTCCTATGCCACCTGGCTAATATCTCCATATGTGTGTATGTCTGTGTATGTGTTGGAGATGAATTGTGTTCTGTTTGTAGTGGGACCGTGCTTCCAACGGTATCATTTATAGTGCCACCTCACTTGAATGCTACAGCACAGATACCGCAACACCGACCCCAGACCATTTTAAACTCCACCTGGGTTGTTGGAGTTGTGTGGGCAGGAGAAAAACACTTTCTCTAATAATCCATGCGTACGGCGACTTCGGGGATCGAACCCCGGCCGCCTGCTTGGAAGGCCGGAGTGTTAACCACTCGACCAATCCGCCCATAATGTGTATTAGATATTTTTAACGAGCCCATAAGGTCAGATTTAGATTGTTTATGCCGAAACGACATAAACATATTGTCGTGATTTTGGTGTGTGGTCACACACCGTCACAACATGTAGTTGAGAACTGCTCTCAGGTCCCAAAATCTATTAGAAAAGACCGCGCCGGGATGTCACATCGATGTTGTTGGTGCGGTTAGAGGTCTAAGGGAGATAACTCCCCAAAATTCACCTCACTCTTCCCCGTTTGTTTTATGAAGGCCGCCTCTTGAGGTTGGAAGCTACTGATCAGGAATCATGGATGAGTTGGTCTTTCTTGAAGTAGCAGATCCTCTGGTTTTGTTCAAGATGCTGGGGATGATTGCTCTCTGGTGGATTTGAACAAGGTCGGGTCACCCCTTAAGCATAGGGGGCCCCTAGCAGGAGCACAGTTTCACCGTGCCCAGTAGTGGAAGTTGCCCGCTAACTTCATAGATCTAATTCTGTTGATGGGCTTAACCTAACTGTGCCCTCCTCCAAGGTACAGGGCCATTAAAAATATAAACTTTATGGTTGTGTATAGGCATACCATGCCCTTGCCAGGTACTCAGTCATTAATTGTATTTGGATAATATGTCTAAAGTTTCAAAATTTAAAGAATGCCCTCCACTTGTATGCTGACTGTGACAGGGTGTTGATAACACAATCCCATCCCTCAGCAGGTAACCGCTCAAGGGGCCGATCCCTCACAGTTTTCGGAGACGGTTGAGCAGAAAACCACTCTGTCTCTTGAGGCTCGGAGTTTGCCTGAGAGGCAGAGAACCGTCTCTTTCTGAACCTCTGTATTGTTGGCAGACTTAAATAGAGCTAATCAAAAGCTGTCTCCCAACTGTGTACAATGTGATCCCATTTACTTTGGCCGCAAAAATACACAGGGATTTTTACTGTCCTTGCTCTTATTACTAAACCTGAGAACACAGCAATGCCGTGTAATTTATCTACTATAAAACTATTGCCTAGTCACCTCAACACCAGTCTAGTCAACTTTTGGGGTGCTCTAGTCTGCTTAGCTGTCCCGGTGAGTAACCCACACGAGTTACAGCGCTATCTGATTGCTCCGCGATAGTTGAGCGACAGTGGCCAGGCTTCTGTAATGGCAGTACCTCGTCCTTGGCAGAATTTCCAGCCATAGCCTCGGGAAGGGCTTCACTCAAACAGTTCCCTGGCCCCTGCGAACGCATTTTTTCGCATTTGATATATTCAACTACCAGCGACTCAGAAGATAAAACGACTCTTTTTCCAGTTTGGTTCCGGTAGACGAGATAAGGAACGGTCAGAATCACAGATTACACCATCATTGGCGAAATGGATCTGAAGGACACCCACTGCGTTTCCATACTTGTTCTGTTGTCCCCCCTGGGCTAACTCAAACATCGCATGTAACTCCTGGTCATCCATTTCATCCTTTTCGTTATCTGATGACGTCACATTTAGTTTGAAACATTTGATGATGGAGGGAACACAAGTTTCCGTTACCTCTTCCCCGTCAAATGGAAATGAGGCAGATTTTGGATTTACCGCCTCATCTCATTCAATTTTGAGCCCCACTGTTTGTGGTACATGTATATGCTTATTTTGTTGAGGACCAGGAGTATGGGACTTGTATGTGGTACCATACTGTCCACGTCCTCCTCAAACCGTGTACAGTTAGCTCCCGCGAGATGACTGTTCAGTGGCTCTTCCGAGACCCTCATTGGCCTCTGGCTCTCCCTGAGAACTTCATCCATCTCATTATAGACAGAAGCTTCCCTGGGAAGTTGAGGGATGACCTCTATAAGCTCGGTAACCCTGTTGTCCCCGTAGGTACTCTGGCCTTTCCCAGGAACCATGTCTGCTGTATAACAACTCCGGGCTTCTCTGTGGGGATGGCAGATGACCGCTACAGGTTCTTTACCTCCAAATGTCTGTCCTTCTGTCATTATGACGGACTTCGTAGTGTCATTCATCACTCTCATTATGGATTGTTGGGCACCGGGAGGCACTACCGAACCGGCAATCATGACTCCCCCGGGATGCTGTGTGGGTTGAATCGTGGACGTATCCCCATTAGGTGTAGCCCAGACCACCGGACAGTATTTTGGGCAAATTTAACAGTGGACGATGTCCTCTGCTCCTCCACCCGCGGTGTAATAGGTATTACCTGGTCACCAATAAACAGGGCGCCTTCATCTAAGTCGATGACATAGTTGTTCCTTGACAGGAAATCCAACCCCAACAACATGTCGTCCATGATGGGTGCCTCACATACCGTCCAAGGTACTTCCGTGTTTCATATTCCGATCTGTAGGTCCTTTATTTCCCATACTACCTCCACATTTCCGGTAAAACCCCGGAGCCTCACTCTTTTCCCAGTGGCCCTAGTGGCCCCTATAGCTTAACTACCAGATCGCGCTTAATCAACGTCATAGTGGCCGCTGTATCAACGGCAGCTCGAATTGGAGTTCCATTTAAAGTTAGGGGTATGGTAATACTACTGCAATCTGAGACTGCCAGCTTTCACCTCCCTCAAAGGTTCGGCATCCTTTCTAGGCGCGGGGGATGGAGACCTTGATCTCTCTGCCGTGCCTCTAAATGGATTCCGGGGACGCAGATGGAGACCTCGGATGGAACGCCTGGGTATTCCGTCCTCTGTCGTTACCCCAACTGGCGGCACTGTTGTTGCCTCTCCCCGGTTCCCAGTGGCCCCTGTTAGGTTGACCTTGACCACGACCTGGTGACCCTGTGTCAGGTGACTCCCAATGATATCCGGGTGACCAGCGGTTTCGCGGGGGACGTTGTTCTGAGTATGGTGACCTATCTCGGCGTTGGCCGTTATACCTATTACGCCCGTTGTCCTGGGGCGGATGAGGGTACTGAGCCCTAGCACGGTACTCTGGTGGTCGGTTCCCTTCATAGTTTTGAGGGGAACTTCGGTCGCGTTCCGGAGAGCGGTAGACACCCCGAGGTGGAGGCGAGTTTGGGCGTGCAGACACACCGCCCGCACTAAGTCGGGCCAGGGATTTCTTTAACTTCTGCAGTTCATCCTTTAATAACTTTACAGTGTCTTTATTTTGTCATCTCCCGACTTAGTGCCCTCAGCGAATTCCACCTGCCTACTAGGGTAATGTGGCGCGCGAGAACCAAACAGAGCACGCTGATTGGCCACGGAGGCCTTTATGTATTTCAGAGCTTTGTGAACAGTCTTAGGATTCCTCTCCATGGCTCTCTGCGCCGCCATCTTCTCGCGACAGCCTGTAAGGAACGCCTCTTTAGCGATCTGATTCCTCGTTGTGGTGTGGGAATGCGTAAAGCCATCTCAAGTTAATGTTTGAATCCGCTGGGCAAATTCTGCTAAGCTCTCACTCTCCTCTTGTTTAGTGAAGTGCAGTTCTCTGCGGGCCACCGCTGAGACGTCCTTGTCGCTGAACCGTTCTTTCATCTTCTTCTTGAGCTTAAGTTTGTCGGCGTACTCCAGCGCATCACCAACAAGACAATCAAAAAACCACTGTATAGTCTTACGGTCCGACCATCTCTTATCTGTTTTCGTGATTCTTTCAAATTTAAGAGTGAAGGGTTCCCATCTCTCCTTACCTGAGTAAGTGGGTATCTTGTGTCTCTGAGGACTTCTATTCCTTCGGCGATGCCTCTGGTCGTCATCGGAGGATTCCTCGGAATACATATCGCTGTCCCCTCATCTTCACTGGAGAAGTATGGCTTAGATTCGTCGCTCTCTGACGAATCATCACGTCTACGCCTTGCAGGGGCACGGCGCGTTCCCTGTGATCGGTGCGCATGTCGTTCAACGGGGGTGGCGCGTGCGCCATGCAGGACGTTCGTTGTCCGACCTGTCGCGCGTCCGTCTATTTCTTCCTTCATCGCGGGTAGCACACGCTGTTGTAGCTACGTATACGCCACGATTTACTGCGCTTGTTAAGGTTTCCTTTGCGCGAGCAACGGCAACGGCCGAAGGCAGACCATGCACAGGAGTAGTATGGTGTTCTAATTTAATCTGCTTTTGCCCTAACTGAGTGTCTATGTACCCCAATAGGGGATAGTTATTTATCCTGCCATTGGTGTATGGCAGTTTATGGCCTGGGGGAAATTTACCCTCCCTGTGTTGGAAAGGTAGCTTGACATCTTCCAACAGGAAGTCAGCCTACTTTTCATTGGGCGATGATATGCATGACATGCTGTGACCCAAGGCCAGATTAATTTCCTCTTCAACATGTGGGGAAGACTCTAACTTAACACACACACACACCCCACCCCCTACCCCCCACTTAGAAGCAATGGGTACAATGGGTGCACTGGTACCTCCAGTACACCATGTTGTCATATAGGACCCCTGACCTTGACCCTTACATACCTACCATCCTTCGGGATAGCCTGTAGGATAGGGTCAAAACAGGACTCTTTCTGTTTAGGCACTATTGCCCGAGGGTCAGTAGATGGTACACCCTCAGGTTGCATGGACGTAGACCGAGATGTACCTCTATTCCCCCAGAGTGACCAGCTATTTGTCTGTTGCCCTTGGCTAATGAGATCACCCTTAGGTGTAGTCAGTAGCATAGTGTCTGGATTAGAGGTCTTCTTTGGAGGCGAGGCAACACAAGCCGCCATACTCTCTTCTGATTTACCACTTAGTCCCTAACCTGGACCTGCAGCTCTTTAAATTTATACTGCATATCCATCACTGCGTCCTCCTGTCTATTAAGCCTATTTGCCTGTGATGAGGTTGATGGCATGGTGACTGAACCTCTAATGGATCAGTGATAACCCCATCACATAGCCATCTCTGCCACCTTTCAATGCCTATTCTCGAATAAGTTTTTGTAAGGTGAGGTCGTCCTCACCTCTTATCGCAATGATCCAACGACACAGCACATCCTCTGTAGCTGACCGTAAATGTAACACAGCCATCCTCAAATATCAGACAAAATACGGAAAAGTGTCCATGTTGTAATAATAATATACAATATACAACATTTATATAACGCCCTATATAATTTGTAAAATTACTCTAAAGCGCTTTACAACATATGGATAATAGTAATGGTTATAATTGTGAAAACAAAAAACAAAGGCTTACAATCACTTTTATACATTTAAGCAAGCAATGTGCACATAATTGAACAAATAAAAGGGTGGTATTTACATGACGTCTTTGCAAAGATTCTAAAATGCAGACGTGAAGAGGTGAGTTTTGATGTCCCTCTTGAACTTGGCCAGGGTATTTGACTTTCTAATAGCAGATGGTAAGCTATTCCACAACGTAGCCGAAACCCTCCCAAAGCATCTGTTTCCGTAGGTCACAGTACGAGATTTTGGGACACACAACAAAGATTCTGACTCCGACCGCAGTGATCTTGACGGCTGATACAGGGTAACAAGCTCATGTAGGTACTGAGGAGCTGTTCCATTCAGTGCCTTGTATGTGTACACCAGAATATTGTACTGCGACCTGTATCGTACAGGTAAACAGTGCAACGAATAAAGCACAGGTGTGATGTGCTCTCTCTTTCGAGTACGAGTAACTAGCCGTGCTGCAGTGTTCAGGACCCTCTGCAGACGACTAGTTAGTTTGTCAGATATACCACAGAGCAGGGAGTTACCATAATCCAACCGAGAGGTAACAAGTGAATGCGCCAAAATCTTGCATGCATCTGCAGTTAAAAACTGCCGAATACAGTCGATTTTCCTGATCTGGTAGTAACAGTATTTGGCAATAGCGTTCACTTGTTTCTCTATGTTCAGTGAACTATCAAAGTATACCCCTAGATTTTTAACAGCTGGAACAGTCTCAATAGTTCTAGCACCGACCTTGAGCTGGAGAGCCATTGTTTGCTGACACTTTGGGGAAAAGACGAATTGTTCCGTCTTTTCCTGATTAAGCTCAAGCATGTTGGCGTTCATCCAGATACTGATATCTGTCAGACAAGCTTCCAGACTTTCTGAGACTGTATTCCAACTGTCCTTTGGTTTGATAACCATGTAAATTTGTGTGTCATCGGCATAGCAATGATAGCGAAGGCTATGGCGACGACAAATCTCTCCAATCGGTTTGGAGTACATACAATATTTTCGTGGTCCTAACACCGACCCTTGAAGAACCCCGAAATCTAGTACTTTGTCATGTGAGGTGGAAGATCCGATGGCAACACACTGTCGTCGTTCACTCTCAGGTAAGACTGTATCCAGCATAGTGCGGTATCAGTCACTCCATAAAAGTATTCCAGACGTTTATAAAGTATGCCATGGTCGATGACGTCAAATGCAGCTGACAAGTCCAGCATGACAAGCACTGCTCTGCACTTGTTATCCAATGCAAAAGCTATATCATTATGTACACGTAGGAGGGCCGTCTCAGTAGAGTGTCCCATGCGGTAGGCCGATTGCATGTTGTCATGGAGACTGTTTGCATGGTGATGAACCTCTAAACGCCGGGACACAACCTCCTCCAAGATCTTAGACAGAAAAGGCATGTTTGAAACTGGGCGGTAGTTTTTTTTGCCTTCTTGAAACATAATGGAACCTTTGACTCAGCCAATGATTCAAAGGTTCCATTATGTTTCAAGAAGACACATGTCAGACCATCGTTAAGAAGCCTGGAATTGACTAGGAGAAGTTGAAAAAAATAATAAAGAAACAAGTCAAAATACTTAACAAAATAAATACAAAATTATGCACAAGGACAGTATACTAACGTTGCTAAAAGTAGACACGCGTATCTGTCCCGTACAAAATTCAAATGACTACAATTATATCACAATTAACAGTTTACAAAAAAAAATCTGATTCCTAAAATACCTAATTTCTATCCTATTGTAATATACGCCTAGCTATATTAACCTAACAGTACATGTAATAATGATTCTATAATATAAACCTAACTATATTAACCTAACAAGTACATGTAATAATTATTCTATAATATAAAACTAATAACTAATCTAACGAAAGCTCGGAAGTCTCGCCTGTCATTTGTTTTCCGCCAATATGGGCACTATACAGGCGAATGGAGCTACGTACAAAGTATCAACTAAACTAAATTAAACTAAATATAAATATCAAAACGGCAGCGAACCGCCGACTCTGAATTACCCCCTTATAAATATTTAAATAAATAACAATAATTTAAACTATCAGAACTGTCCCAAATTCTTTCACTCGTAATTCGCGCGCTGGTCACGTAGGCCAGCGCACGTGGAGAGCGAGAGGGGAAAATGACAAACAAAACGTGAGAAATAGTGGCGGTTCGACGAACTGCTGACACCAAAAGTCGTGAATTTAGTAGGTGTTGTCACACACCGTCAAACATGTAGTTGGGAACTGCTCTCAGGTCCCGAAATCTATTAGAATGTTCAGGATGAAGTCAGGATGTAAAGATACCGCGACGGTTAGCGGTCTAAGGGAGAGAACTCTCCCCAAAATTCACTACAATACATTTATTAAAAGTCTGTTTTTCAAGCAAGTCTACTTGAAATTATTAACTAAATCATTCGTCTTAATTCACTTATGGGTTTGTCATTTTTTTATTGATTTAGGTAGTTTTGTGTGTTTTCGGGTAAATCGTCGTGTCCATTCTGTCCAGTTATCGTCGACCGTCTGGTCTTTAGTATCTCCCATAATTCTAAATCCAAGCACCTGTTTGACCCTGCTACACAATAATGAAATCGGACAACTAGAAAGTGATGTCGCCAAAGTTTCCTCTACTCCCGCGGGCCGACTCCCAACAAAAACTTTAGACATTCTGACATATAGCAACCAGAAGAAATGTGCACTAGAAGGTATGACTTGTTTTCCATAGGCCTATAGTGACCAGATAGACTAACAGCTGTGTACTGTACCAGTAGGCCTACAGTAGGCTACAGGTGACAGTACAGGGCCTACTGTAGGCCTAACAGTTACAACGTAGGCCTGCATGAGTACTGATATTAATACCCGGCCTCAATGTAATTCTGTGAGAACACTAAGGTGGCTTCCAAGAATGAATTAACTAAACCAGCATTTTATTCATACATTGAAAATTCAGAGGCATTAAATATAAATGCACAGTCACAGGTTCTAGACTCGTCTGCCAATAGCCACACCCATATTATTATTGATGTATTGACAGGCGAGGCCTGTGGTGTATTCTAATGTTAGCCTACTGAGTTTCCTTTGGCCCTGACACCAGTCATTTTGATAGATGGATGTCTAAGTCTAGTGTCAGGGCCAGATGAAACTCTGGCTAGTATAATGTACATATC
This sequence comes from Mizuhopecten yessoensis, assembly GCF_002113885.1. NCBI lineage: Eukaryota > Metazoa > Mollusca > Bivalvia > Pectinida > Pectinidae > Mizuhopecten > Mizuhopecten yessoensis. The sequence continues at coordinate 23,847 of NW_018408805.1, read as the reverse complement.
TCATATACTATTATCTGATTATGCTATATCAGATATTTTACATTAAAATGGAACAGGAGAGGAAAAGTGCACGGCCAGACCGGGGTTCGAACCCGGGACCCTCCAAACTCTAGACGGACTCAATACCAATTGAACTACCGGTATCTGGTCGCCAACAATCTACCCAGTCCATTTCCGCTACACTTACATAAAATATATTTAGTATATTCGACAATTTGTTTCAAATAGAAATCGAATTCCAATTCAACAATAACATCAAGATGGGAAAAAAATATAACAAATATTGTAGGAGAATTTTTTTTATCAATTTTGTTTGACTTACCTTCTTTGATGCATTGCTATTAGACATTGAATAAGTTTCCTTTTTCCTTTCAGAATTGTTCTGTTGTCCTTTGTGTTGGTTGTTCTGCAGCTTTGAAATCCTATTTCTTGGACGAAACAAATGCCAGCACAGCTTGTTTCAAATCTAAAACTACACATTTAACAAAGAGACTACAAGGAGAGAGAGGGAGAGAAAGGAAAAAAACCTACTAAACGGACTTAAAATTACACAAACTATCACTAAATTTCCAAAACTTGAGTAAAAGGGAATAATGAGAGAAGAAAACAGCAATGGGTTTATTCAAACAGTGGAAGAACAGGAACTCCCCAAGACAGATACAGGAGATAAGCCTCACCAGTGTGATGTCTGTGGTAAGAAGTTTAATAAGACACGTACCTTTCAGACACACATCAAGACACATACAGGGGAGAAGCCCTACACATGTGATGTTTGTGGTAAGGGGTTTAGTGTAGCAGGAAGCCTACAGACACACCTCAGGAGACATAAAGGAGAGAAGCCCTACAAATGTGATGTCTGTGGGAGGGGATTTAGTGTGACACAACACCTTCAGATACACCTCAGGTCACATACAGGAGAGAAACCCTACAAGTGTGATGTCTGTGAGAAGGGATTTACTGATGGAAAAAGCCTACAGACCCACATCAGGACACACACAGGAGAGAAACCCTACAAGTGTAATATCTGTGGCAGGGGGTTCAATCAGTTAGTTCACCAAAAAACACACCTCAGGACACATACAGGGGAGAAGCCCTACACTTGTGATATCTGTGGTAAGGCATTTAATCAGTCACAACAACTACAGGTTCATACCAGGACACATACAGGAGAGAAGCCTTACACGTGTGATGTCTGTGGTAAGACCTTCAGTATGACACAAAGCCTCACACTACACCTCAGAATACATACAGGAGAAAAGCCTTACAAATGTGATGTCTGTGGTAAGGGGTTAAGATTGGCCCATCACCTAAAGTCACATCTCAGGATACATGTTGGAGAGAAGCCCTACAAGTGTGATGTCTGTGGTAAGGGTTTCTTTGGGGAGGGAAGCCTTCAGAGACACCACAGAACACATACGGGAGGGAAGCCCTACAAGTGTGATGTCTGTGGTAAGGAGTTTAATCAATCAACTACTCTTGTGTCACATATTAGGATACATACAGGGGAGAAACCATACAAGTGTGATTTGTGTGACAAAAGGTTTATTCAGTCATCTTCTTTAAAGTCACACCTCAGGGCACATCAGGGAGGAAAGTCATACAACTGTAATGTTTGTGGCAAGGAGTATAAGGTGTTAAAATGTCTACAGAAACACCTCAGGACACTTCACATACAGCAGGCAGAAACCCTGCAATTGTTATATATGTGGTAAGGATTTCATTGTGTCACAAGAGGCCTACAGAGACATTTCAGGACACTACAGGAGAGAGGCCTTACAATTATGAGAGGTTTAATATTAATCCTCTAAATGGACACATCAAAATGCATACAGGGAAAAACCCTGCTATGTCTGCTAAAGAGAGGTACTGATTGTCGATTTAAATTAATTTAGAAATGTATGCAGTTTATTTGTCCATAATATCAATGATCTTTATAAAGATTTAGTTGTACGTTTTTATGTTATGTATATATTTTTGACTTCTTTGAAGCTATTTTGTTACTTTGTATACACCTCAGCAAAATTTGAGCACCATTAAAATCTTTTGGGACATCTGAGAAATTGATTTTCTCTATGTGCAAGTAAAAAAATACTGACCTACATATCACACAAAGAAATAACGTATTTCCATATGGGATCACGCATACGATACCAACAACAAATAATTACTATCAAGAAAAGGAAAGTTCATGATTTGAAAATTTGTATTTAAATTCAGATTAAAAGTATGCTGTGCCAGTTGGTCATGTTGTAAGTAAAAATTGTGGAAAGAAGTTGAAGTAGAAGAGTTAGGTGACCTATTTTCATGTCCAGGAGGATAATTACGATCGATGTGGTCAATTAATTTCTTGTTGTTCAAAGTTATGATAGTCAAAATATCTAAAAGTAAGACTGAAAGACTTGGCATTTTGTTACCAGTCCTAATAAATTCAGCCTTATATGGAAACAAGAGGCCCAATGGGCCTCAATCGCTCACCTGGTATTAATCTCACACATCTTAAAAATGGACTAAAATACAGCTACAGGCAGAATATCAGTGTTTGGCTCAAAAGATTTAAACAAATGACGCCTGTGACTTTGAATGTCGAACAAGGATATATAAGGTTGAACAGAATTTATAGTCATCCAAACCAGCATGCTTCTGGCAAAATATCATTACCTAGGCCTGGACCTTTTGGTTATACAGAACGAGTCATTTAAAGATTTAAACATATATTGACCACTGTGACCTTGAATATAAGTAAAGGTAAATAATTTGGACAAACTTGATAGCCCTTCATCACAGCATGCTACTGGCCAAATATCATCATCCTGGGCCTCTTATTCATTCAGAATAAGTTGTTTAAAGATTTAAACAACTTCTTCTTAATAACCAAAAGGCACAGGATGTTGATATTTGGCCAGTAGCATGCTAGGATAAAGGGCTTCCAAGTTTGTTCAAGTGAATGACCTTGATTATATTCAAGGTCACCGGGGTCAAATTTGTTTAAAATCTTTAAGCGACTTCTTCTGAAAAAACATGAGGCCCAGGTTGTTGATATTTAGCCAGAAGCATGCTTGGATGAATAGCTATCAAGCTTTTCCATTTGAATGACCTTGTCCCACTTTCGAGGTCACATTTAGTCAAATATGTTTAAACATTTAAATGACCTAACCTCAATAAAGAAAAGGTCAAGGGTAGCGATATTTGGCAAGTTGCATCCTGAGATGAAGGGTTATAAAGTTTGTTCATTATAATGACCTTGTTCGACTTTCAAGGTCACAGGGGTCAAATATTTTAACACCTTTTAATAGGATCTTTTGAATGATTTGTAGTCATAAGTACTGATATTTTTGTCTAAAGCTTTACTGTAGATCACTTTTAAGGTTACAGGTGTGAGATTAATACCAGGTGAGCGATGCAGGCTCGTTGGGCCTCTTGTATCTTTTATGATTAAAATTACTCCACCAAATCTGGAATGTTCAATATTATCTCAATAACAATAGGAATATGTCAATAAGACTGTAAGGAACCAAGACTGACTAGCTATAACCAAGAGAAAAATACATGTACAGTGATATAAATCAGACTATAGTAAGACTTTTGAAACAGTTGTATGATGTAGTGTAGGTCATTTCTGACTTCCTTTATCTATTACAAAGATGGGATCACCTGTTTGTGTAAGTGTGTTATGCTTATCTCTCAAGATACAAGGTGGTAGACTAGTGGATTGATTAGTCCCCGATGTTTGTTGGTAGACTCTGCTGGTGGATTGATTATTCCCTGAGGTTTGTTGGTAGCCTCTGCTGGTGGATTGATTAGTCCCCGACGTTTGTTGGTAGACTCTGCTGGTGGATTGATTATTCCCTGAGGTTTGTTGGTAGCCTCTGCTGGTGGATTGATTAGTCCCCGACGTTTGTTGGTAGGCTCTGCTGGTGGATTGATTAGTCCCCAACGTTTGTTGGTAGACTCTGCTGGTGGATTGATTAGTCCCTGACGTTTGTTGGTAGACTATGCTGGTGGATTGATTAGTCCCCAACGTTTGTTGGTAGACTCTAATGGTGGATTTATTAGTCCCCGAGGTTTGTTGGTAGACTCTGCTGGTGGTTTGATTAATCCCCAACGTTTGTTGGTAGACTCTGCTGGTAGCTTTCTTAGTCCCCGAGGTTTGTTGGTAGACTCTGCTGGTGGATTTATTAGTCCCCGAGGTTTGTTGGTAGACTTTGCTGGTGGATTGATTAGTCCCCGACGTTTGTTGGTAGACTGTGCTGGTGGATTGATTAGTCTCCGAGGTGTGTTGGTAGACTCTGCTGGTGGTTTGATTAATCCCCAACGTTTGTTGGTAGACTCTGCTGGTGGATTGATTAGTCCCCGACGTTTGTTGGTAGACTATGCTGGTGGATTGATTAGTCTCCGAGGTATGTTGGTAGACTCTGCTGGTGGTTTGATTAGTCCCCAACGTTTGTTGGTAGACTCTAATGGTGGATTTATTAGTCCCCGAGGTTTGTTGGTAGACTCTGCTGGGGGATTGATTGGTCCCTGAGGTTTGTTGGTAGACTCTGCTGGTGGTTTGATTAGCCCCCAACGTTTGTTGGTAGACTCTGCTGGTGGATTGGTTAGTCCCCGACGTTTGTTGGTAGAATCTGCTGGTGGATTGATTGGTCCCTGAGGTTTGTTTGTAGACTCTGCTGGTGGATTGATTAGTCCCCAACGTTTGTTGGTAGACTCTGCTGGTGGGTTGATTAGTCCCCGACGTTTGTTGGTAGACTGTGCTGGTGGATTGATTAGTCTCCGAGGTATGTTGGTAGACTCTGCTGGGGGGTTGATTAGTCCCCGACGTTTGTTGGTAGACTCTTCTGGGGGATTGATTAGTCCCCGATGTTTGTTGGTAGATTCTGCTGGTGGATTGATTATTCCCTGAGGTTTGTTGGGAGACTCTGCTGGTGGATTGATTAGTCCCCGACGTTTGTTGGTAGAATTTGCTGGTGGATTGATTAGTCCCCGATGTTTGTTGGTAGACTCTGCTGGTGGATTGATTGGTCCCTGAGGTTTGTTGGAAGACTCTGCTGGTGGATTGATTAGTCCCTGAGGTTTGTTGTTAGACTCTGCTGGTGGATTGATTAGTCCCCGACGTTTGTTGGTAGAATCTGCTGGTGGATTGATTGGTCCCTGAGGTTTGTTTGTAGACTCTGCTGGTGGATTGATTAGTCCCCAACGTTTGTTGGTAGACTCTAATGGTGGATTTATTAGTCCCCGAGGTTTGTTGGTAGACTCTGCTGGGGGATTGATTAGTCCCCGACGTTTGTTGGTAGAATCTGCTGGTGGATTGATTAGTCCCCGACGTTTGTTGGTAGACTATGTTGGTGGATTGATTAGTCTCCGAGGTATGTTGGTAGACTCTGCTGGGGGGTTGATTAGTCCCCGACGTTTGTTGGTAGACTCTGATGGTGGATTGATTAGTCCCCGACGTTTGTTGGTAGACTTTTCTGGTGGATTGATTAGTCCCCGACGTTTGTTGGTAGAATCTGCTGGTGGATTGATTGGTCCCTGAGGTTTGTTGGAAGACTCTGCTGGTGGATTGATTAGTCCCTGACGTTTGTTGGTAGACTCTGCTGGTGGTTTGATTAGTCCTCAACGTTTGTTGGTAGACTCTGCTGGTGGATTTATTAGTCCCCGATGTTTGTTGGTAGACTCTTCTGGTGGATTGATTAGTCACCGAGGTTTGTTGGTAGACTCTGCTGGTGGATTGGTTAGTCCCCGACGTTTGTTGGTAGAATCTGCTGGTGGATTGATTGGTCCCTGAGGTTTGTTTGTAGACTCTGCTGGTGGATTGATTAGTCCCCAACGTTTGTTGGTAGACTCTGCTGGTGGATTGATTAGTCCCTGAGGTTTGTTGTTAGACTCTGCTGGTGGATTAGTCCCCCGAGGTTTGTTGGTAGACTCTGCTGGTGGATTGATTAGTCGCCAAGGTTTGTTGGTAGACTCTGCTGGTGGATCAGCCCACGAGGTTTGTTGGTAGACTCTGCTGGTGGATTGATAAGTCCCAGAGTTTGTTGGTAGACTCTGCTGGTGGATTGATTAGTCCTCGACGTTTGTTGGTAGACTCTGCTGGTGGATTGATTAGACCTCGACGTTTGTTGGTAGACTCTGCTGGTGGATTGATAAGTCCCCGAGTTTGTTGGTAGACTCTGCTTGTGGATTGATTAGTCCCCGATCCACCAGGCTTGCAGAAATGTTGGTGATCTCTTTGAGCAATGACATGGTTCATACTTTAGTAAATACACACACTTTATAGATAATTTAATTTGAAATTAACAAGTAAGCTTCTTAATTTTTAAACTCAGAGTCAATGGGTTTTAGTATACCACCTGCGCCTGTTTCAGTGTTTTGGACAAGATGAGTTTCAAACACTTTGGTCTCTTGCATCATGGATGAGTCCTAGCAGGACTAAACAACTCTATGATGCAGTGTGATTCATTTTTGGCTTACTGCATCTTTTACCAAATTTAAAACTATGAAATAAGCAAAAGGTACTCTAATTTTCCTTAGAAGAAATCAGAATAATAGCGGTTAAAGAACCAGTGCACCAATCACTAGTAATTAGACCCTCTTTAGAAAGTCTTTCGATTATGTATCCGTATCTGTTTACATCTATCTACACATGCCTCTGTCGGCGCCAGACAGGGGACATTGGGCTCCGGCAGAAGTCGGTCGGGGCAGCATTGAAAGACGAGACCGTCACCCCAGTATACAGTACCAGGCCTGCAGGTTCTCCACTCCAGATAAACAGACAACAACTGTCGGTATAGACTCTCCTGACATATTTTTGAAACAAGGGCCTCTTCTGCAGCCTGGCCATTGGCACTGAATAGGGTTTGGTCTCTGGGCAAACTGTCTCGGCTCCAAATTCTAATGTAGGTCCCTAGGGATAAGCTCTGGACTAATCACTTGTAGCGTGCAATGGATGAGATTGCCTATAGACTGGATAATTCGGGGCACGTGCTTCTCCCTGTCTCTCGTCCCGGAGTAGGTCGTAAATGGCCTCAGCTACCCCTGGCTCCCTTTCCGAGAACGGATGCAGAGCGCCCAATGCCCGGGAGGGTAACCGGCAATCATTTTCAACAAGAGTCGGCAACTACCCAGCATCGGCCGCCCACAGTCATAAGCCTACAAGTAGAGCATGCATTTCAGATCTCTTGGTGAAAAGTCCCTATATTCCTCCAAGGATTCTCCTTGTTAGATTGCCTCAGCAATGAAGGAGTCAGTATTGTTCTCCAGTATCTTGCACGAGTAGAACTTAAACATGAGACTTAAAGGATGACACTTTGAATGATTGCACCCGTGTGCATATTTTACATTTCCTATAACCGGTCCTGGACTTGTTGTCACATAATTGGCTGCAAGGGAAGACAAATTCGAGCACCTGACCGTTCAGGAGGCTCACCGTATGCAAATGTGAGACAATCCCTTAACTGTTGCCCGCTCAGAAGGCTCACCTTCAACAAGAGAAGACAATACCTGATCATCGAATTTCTCAGAGAGACGCATGTCGTCTAACCTTCTTGCTATGAGACATTTAAGTAGGCATCTATCTCAAGATGTGTAGCCCTCTGCAGAGGAGATGATGACCGTGGGGATGGGGAAAGGAGAGGAGTTAGCAGATGACCGCTTCTTCCTCTTTTGAGCCTTTACCATGTTCCAAGACCACTGAGAGGGCTCTGGGAAAGGTATGGACACATTGGCTGTCCTCTTGAGAGTGTCGACTGGAACCTATTCAGAAGCTAAATCAACTTGAATTAGAAACGCCTTCCAGCCAACGAATTGCAAAAACATCCAATCTTCGACATGGTCACCAACATGGTTGGACCCTTGCTGAGCAACGACCCACTTAGCAGTTCCAAGCTTAGGGACCAGGTTGACTGGTCAAACCTCAACCGCTGATTGGGTCAAGATATAAAAGGGGAGCTCCCAGGGACCCCAGGGCAAACCTTCCGGAGATCGAACTGGACCTCCCCCAGGCTTCCCTCCGAACTGGACCTCCCCCCAGGCTTCCCTCCGCAGACTCGAGATAGACCCCGACCACACACACAAATGTCTCTATCGCTCACACAGGATTGTCAGGGGTATCCTCCACTGAACGGTAAGTAACTTCTCTGGCTCATCGATATGCAGGCATGTTTTCCATGTTCTGAAAGGAAAGCAAATGTCTTTCTTTTTGCCATCTACAGTAGACATGATGAAGATTCGTCATTGTTGTGAAACGGGTCAATGGCCTTTACTACTCGCATTAAGGGAAGTGGATGCTGGATCTGGATCGTACGAGACAGGTTTCTTTCATCTTTCTGCTTCTGCTGTGCTGTGTATACGTACTGACCCTTGAAATTGCGCTTCCGTGCCACCGATTATGATGACACTATTTTCAACCTGTATAGAGTGATAATTTGTGCAAGTACATTTGTATAATGTATGTATCCCCTGTAGTAACTAAGAGCTCACTTAATAATAAAGGATAACTAGGTGTGCAGGTTATAGCACTTGTAGTAGGCAAGATGTAGATGAGAGCAATTCTTCTTAACCTTACATGTAGATAAGAGCAATTCTAATTAATTAAGATTTGGTTTGGTTTTATTTTGTTTAACGTCCTAAGGTCATTTAAGGACGTGCATCCATGTGTGTTGTGTAAGCGTGCAAGTGTGTATGTATGCTGGAGACAGGGTATGTTGGTAACTTGTCTCCTGGTAATATCGCGGATCTGATGCCGACTTTATAGTGCTATCTCACTGAAACACCATGCCGAAGGCACCCAGCACAGCATTCCGCCTGGTCACATTATACTGACAACAGGTGAACCAGTTGTTGCCATTATCCTCAATGCTGAACGTTAAGCAGGGAATAACAACTACCATTTTTAAGGATTTTGGTATTCCCGGCCTGGGGACAGAACCCATTACCTTCCTCACCTGTGCAGACGCTCAACATTAAAACCAGAAGTGTGGTATTGCCAAGCTAGGTGCTAGGAAATAAAAGGTAGTTAAAAGTAGAAAGAAAGATAAAGATCCCAAATATTGCAATTGGTTCAGCAGATTTATTTTGGTCGCTTTTGTGTCCCCAAGTAGAGGACGCAAAAGCAAATCCCATATTCTGCAGGATGTTCCCACATTAGTTGCCTCTTACGATACATGCAGTGGGTAACAGCAGGTGTATTCTTTTCTCGATCCCCGACCTGCAGGGATTTCCTAACTAAATCAATGAAGCATAAAACAAAAATCAGCATCCCCAATATGCATTCTTTAGAGCAACCCTAGGTACACAATTGATGCAAGTATAATCAACATAGCACTTGTAGTAGGCAAGATATAGATGAGAGCAATTCTTCTTAACTTTACATGAAGATAAGAGCAATTTTTCTAAACGTAGTCAATGAAGCGTAAAAATAGGTCAAAAACAGCATCCGCAATATGTTTTCAGTAGAGAAATCCTAGATACACAATTGATGCAAGTATAATCAACATAACACTTGTATCAGGCAAGATATAGGTGAGAGCAATTCTTCTCAACCAGGTGCCTGCATGGACGTGCGAACGGACGCACGCATGGATGCACGAACGGACCCCGTCTGTATATCCTCGCCAACTCGTTGAGCGAGGGATAATTACCATAAATCTTAGAGTATCTGCCAATGCTCCAGTGCCATTGGCACTTTAACTCTGAATAACCAAAAGTCAAAGGTACATAAGTGAATTGGTATTTTGCTGGTACATACAGCATGCCGGAATGAGAGGATTCCTGCCTATTTATACCAATGTTTTATAAATGTGGTATACGTGCTCTGTATATATTTCAGAAGAGGGCGCCAAAAAGAAAAGAAAAAAAACGAAAAGACGAAATAACGGTATAACAAAGAAACTAAATAAAGAAAAAAAACCGTAATGACAATGATTTTGCGAAGTTAGGTTGGGTTGGGAGGGGAAGGGGGTGATCCAGGGGCGTCTTCACAAGCAAATGAAGATATAAAATCATGTACCCTTAGTGGGAATGTGCATGCAGTCCGATACGTTAAAAAATATATTGACATTTCTGCCGGTAAAATCAATTATAATTGTACTATTGTACTTAGAAATTAATTTAAATATACATCAATATTCATATATACTGTATATACGTCCTGTCGTACTTGCCAATTTATTTGAATCGAGTTATACTTATATTATAATTTTTATGTTCATATATATATATGTCCCGTTATACTTAGCAATTTATTTTATTTACATCAATGTTCATATTACATTCCTCCCGTTGTACCAGGGATGTGTAACATATCCCTGGTTGTACCACGGAATTAGATTAGATCTAAGTCCGTGGTTGTACTTAGCAATTTATTGAAATATTCATCAATGTTCATATTATATTCATCCCGTTGTACTTAGGCCCTAGCAATTTATTTTTTATGTAAATAATAACTACATGTACACGTACATTATCTTTAACTTTATCTGTTACAGTTTGCTAACTTCATATAAAATCCCATCAACTGCATTGTATAACATGATTTAATAAGTAGGGCCGTTTTTACCTTCGGGCCGTGATTCGATTCTGGTCGTTATCGTCTCCAGTCTGGTGTTTAGTAGGCCCCAAATTATGAAGCCAAGCGTCTGACAGACCCTAAAAAAACATGGAACTCGCCATTCGCGTTACCTCAGCTCCCAACTCCTAACACCAGATTTGACAAATTTTGGACTCACGCAAACCAGTAGAAACTTGCACTAGAAGGTACGATTTATTTTAGATCACACCACTCTATCAAATGGCGCTTATAATAGTTGAAATAGTAACTAGCAACTACCACCCCATCTCACTGACGTCAATTTGCATAAAACTACTGGAACACATTGTTCACACCAGCGTAATCAGCCGCGTACAGTGTCATGGTTTGTTGTCAGTCTTCCAACATGGATTGAGGAAGGATAGTTCATGTGAGAGCCAACTTCTCATCACCGTAGACGACATTGCCAGGAGCCTAAACAAAGGAGAACAGATCGACGCAGTGCTTTTCAATTTTTTGAAGGCGTTCGATGAAGTCTATACTGTACTGTATACAAATGTAGTTGATATAGTAGTCGACACCAATGGAAAGCTTCAGGTAGCTTCTTGCAGCAAATTTTAATGTTCCTATACTAATACGTGACAGTTTAAAGGTGAGTTAAAATACTAAATAATCTGACAGAGTACCCCACCAGAAGCTGCTCGGCAAGGCTAGCTCGAGCTCCACCACTACAGGATACGAGGGAACACCCTCTCATGGGTAGAGAGCTTCTTGACAGGCAGATCCCAGGAGCTTGTTCCTGAAGGTCAACAGTCAGACACTTCACCGATCACATCAGGCGTGCCCCAAAGAACAGTCATAGGACTCCTTCTTTTCCTGGTGTACATCAATGCCTTCCTGTGTAACTTCTACACTCAGACTGTTTGCCAACGACTGCCTCCTTTATAGGGTAATCACATCATCTAGCGATGCAGCTGAAATACAGAACAACCTCGACAGACTCAAGAAGTGGGAGGATGACTGGTTGATGAGTTTTAACCCCAACAAACTTAAGTGTGAGATCAACTCGATCACCAACAAGAGGAACCCATTGAAGTTGACCTACACCATCCACGGTAAGGCTCTCCAGAATGTTTCCTCAGCTAAATACCTTGGTGTCAACATCCAGCATAATATCTTGTGGAACAAGCATATTGACACCATATGCAAGAAGGCTAATTCCACCAACGCCTTCATCCAGCGCAACCTGAAGAAGTCTTCCACCGGAGTTAAGGAAACCTGTTTCACCGCACTGGTGCGACCCATTGTTGAATATGGATCAGATGCAGGGCTGCTCGTCATGCATTGGGTGTCTTTGACCGGTACAATAGAGTTACTGCCATGCTCCAGGTCTTCGAATGGTGCTCCCTCCGGGAGCGAAGGATTCAGGCCCAGCAAGTCCTGCTGTTTAAGATCATTCACGGCCTCATTGACATCAGCACAGAATCCTACCTCTGAGAGTCCACAACATCAAGGACCATAGGACACTAACAGCAATTCATCCAACCCCTTTCCATCACAGCATCTGCAATGCATGACTGGTCACAATCTAAGCAGGGGCGCGTCTAATTACCCAATACTACCCAATACCACCCAATACTACCCAATACCACCCAATACTACCCAACACTACCCCATACGATCCAGTTATGAACCAAATACTTATTTATTACTGTGAAATATCACCTTTGTAGACGTTATTTACTTCCATCTGCCATATTTTATCGGGAAATATGCGATTTGGTGCCGAAAACATCACCGAATTGCCGTGACTATGACCC